>NW_019385688.1:32499-34880 GCF_000671375.1 Centruroides sculpturatus | reverse complement strand
TTTTTTTTCTATCTATCCATTTTTAAATAAAAATAATTCTTTATACGTTGGGAGATATTTTAATAAGTTTTGTAAATTACTATGTTCGATCCAGCCAGTTATATCCGAGTTTTTTTCGTCTGTTAAGCACATCCTTTGAGGATTTCCTTACCGTGTATACCAGCCTTTAGAGGTTGACGAATAAAATAGGTAAATGTCGGATGACAAGAGTTCAGACAGTATTATTAGATATTGACAGTGACAGTGATTAGTGATGACACGGAGTCCAAAAGAAAGTCATGTTAGTGATGTTTTAGGCCTATATGAACAAAGGACAGGTGTAGTAGGCGATCAATAAATCTTTATTCATATTCTACTTTTGATAGTGGAGAATACTGTATTACATAAATTACCAAAATATGTAGAGCCAATGTGAGTGTCATAAGAAATGTACTTTCTCATTTCAAAAATACAAAACTATTTCTCACTATACTGAATCAAATAAAATCTTTATAGCACACTTTATGCAGTGACAAAGTTAATAAACTACAGTATTTAAAAAATAGTCTGTCTTTATCTGGATTAAATTTCTATGGCTATTTAAATGTATCAGAGGATAATAATAAAATAGGTTTTCCTAATTTTATTGCCATACATATGTATGAAAATAAAACATTAAAATGCAAATTTATTTACTTATTTTACCACTACCTCATTACCTCTGTATTGAACATATATGTTATACTCAGAACATCATGTACAAAACTTTCATTCACAATATGTAGCAATATAACAGTTTTAAACAGATCTATTTAATACCCAGATCAATTAAATCGAAAATATAATTATTTTCGATTTGTCTTCATCCTCATCTGTAATTTCAAATTATCATATTATTATTTTTTTTAATAAACCAAATATACTTTTTCTTTCTTTATGCATGTTATAAAATTTAAAAAATGTAATTACCAATAAGATTTTTTTGACAGAACAGCGCAAAAAAGTTACAAATTTGCTTGAAACCACAACCTACAAAACAAATAGATAAACCAACAACTCGTCGTAATATGACTTGCGCCGGCTACCTGACATATTAACTGATATTTTTTACAGCTAAAATTCCGAATGACCGGAAGTGACATCATAAACCTTCTGACGCCGATATCTCTCGAATCTCATAGTCGATCGGAAAAGGGATAACATTTATCCGGTCAGTCGTCGAGAAGGAATCACGTGATATGATTGTTGTGCGATCGATTCTGAACACCCCGTATAAAAATATGTTCGTAATACTGTATACAGGGGGTTCAAAAGTAAATATACAACTGAGAATCTGAGAAACACAAATGTTTGCTGTTCATTATTATTATTTTTACTATCTTTTATAGATTTGTATTCCTTATTTGTGATTTAATTTGTGCATAAAACTATATGTTTTTTCTTCCTATTTTCTTCCTGTATGCTTTTTTTCATAGTAACAACTGTATATTTTGCAACCCCTATATATAACTATTTTATTATCATGAAAAAACAGTGATGCAACGTGTATATTTTGAATTATCCTAAAGCACTTTATACGTCAGCAACTGCACGNGATCGAGTTAGGGCAGGCATGGCCAACATACGGCCCGCGATTAATCTTTTAATCGCGATTAAAAGGTCAACAACTCACTGTATGTTTAGAGTTAACCCTCCATTACAAATCTCTGTAAGTACCGCGTAGAATGTTGATAATGCATGATAATGTGAAAAATGCATTTAATCTCTATGTACAATTTAGTCTCTACGGGATGACACCACAATGAGATCTCGCACCACCTCAAAATTTTCCTAGGGCAGCCTCTGGTTCGACCCGTGAAAAAAGTTTTCTTTCTAATTCGGCCCGGGGGCAAAAACTGTTGGCCGCCCCTGAGTAAGGGAGTCATTTTTCAATTCTTGTCCATAGTAACTTACCTAATTCCGAGAGGACTTTGTCAGTAATAGGTAAAATAACTAAAATTAACATCTATTATGTACAGTAGTCTGTAGTGCCTAATGCCTTATTCTAAAATCAAAACTAATGCTACAATACTTTTTACTTATTGATTCCCACACTTTGGAGACTCAGAAACTTAAATGGATTTCGTGTGTTCTCAGTTCGGAAGAATTAAGTTTCCACGTGATCTACAAGTTAGAATTTTCACTCTCACTCAAGAACCCAATATTCATTTCCCCAAAAATTCTATATCTTCTCTCTTATTACGTAATTAACTATATCTTCATTATGAGCCTGACCGAAACCATAATGGGTTTGCATAAGAGGATCTCTTATTTCCTGCAGTCGGAAAGTATTAAAAAATATATATATATATATATATATATATAATATATGTGTGTGTGTGTGGATGCATGCATTATTTCAA
>NW_019385688.1:20644-27559 GCF_000671375.1 Centruroides sculpturatus | reverse complement strand
ATCCTCATCTGTAATTTCAAATTATCATATTATTATTTTTTTTAATAAACCAAATATACTTTTTCTTTCTTTATGCATGTTATAAAATTTAAAAAATGTAATTACCAATAAGATTTTTTTGACAGAACAGCGGAAAAAAAGTTACAAATTTGTTTGAAAACAGTAAAACAACCTACAAACCAAATAGATAAACCAACAACTCGTCGTAATATGACTTGCGCCGGCTACCTGACACATTAACTGATATTTTTTACACTAAAATTCCGAATGACCGGAAGTGAAATCATAAACCTTCTGACGCGGATATCTCTCGAATCCGACATTCGATCGGAAAAAGGATAACATTTATCCGGTCAGTCGTCGAGAAGGAATCACGTGATATGATTGTTGTGCGATCGATTCTGAACACCCCGTATAAAAATATGTTCGTAATATAGAGGGGGTGCAAAAGTAAATATACAGTTGAGAATCTGAGAAACACAAATGTTTGTTGTTCATTATTATTATTTTTATTATCTTTTATAGATTCATATTCCTTATTTGTGATTTAATTTGTGCATAAAACTATATGTTTTTTCTTCGTGTTTTTTTTTTATTTTTTCATAATAACAACTGTATATCTACTTTTGCACCCCCTGTATATACTATTTTATTTTCATGAAAAAAACATAGCAGTAAAAATAGTAATGCAACGTGTATATTTTGAATTATCCTAAAGCGCTTTATGTGTCAGCAACTGCACGTTTTCATTATAATTAGTAATTGCACATCAACTAATTAAGTAAACAAATTACCAATTTAATCTCTAATGAGATGAGAAAGCCGATATCCATTAACATATTTTCAACATAAATGACACAACTTAATTTAAAGCTGTACAATAGACTTCTTTATCGAATAAGCAGTTCGCTTTTAAGAAGTGTTTTAGATATCGAAAACAAACGTCATAAAATATCTGAACGGCTGCAAGAGAACACAGTGGAAACAATACCGGTATGTCCTACACAGAAAATTCAGTACCTTCATTTTTAAACTAAAGGTTTTATATGAACAGTGGAAAGTTTCGTTTAATTGATAAAACGAAGAAAGGCCATTACATAAAACAATGTCGCGCGAACACAAGCAGATATGTTTGGATCATATTTTAGCGCCAATTGTGAATTCCGCTAAAGTATCAGGAATGGATTTCTGTATTCGATGTAAGTGCGTGTCTACAGAAGAAAACTCGCAGAAACACAATTATCTTTCGTCGTTGTTCGCAATATACAGCGGTGCCATCGAGGTATTTCTCTGGATAATGGCATTACTTCACTTAATAAGCTTATACGAAACGAATTTATACGGTTTGCGGGTAATTCATATGTTCAACGATCACGCTTTATCAGCAGCAGTTTTCTTGGCTTTCTTGTCTATTTACACAGCCGTTCAGTTTAGTATTTTGAAAAGGAGCAAGATTTCACTTCATTGCGTCATTAGTAGTTACGAAGGAGAATGGAAATTAACTGACCGCATACAAGTATTTGTGATCAAATGTCTTTGTGTTTTATTTTTCATGTTACAGTTGTTAAATATAGTGATTACTATTGCTTTTTATAGAACAATAAAGCAACTAAATGGTACAGATACGGAAGCCTTCGTTTGTGTTTTCATGTATTTAGTTTGGTTTTTATATATTGCAGGACAGAACGCATCGCTTCTATTAATATGCGTGATATTACTTATGACTGTAGATAGAAGATTGATAAATCTGTCATTAGAACTACTGAAATTAAACACGAGACATTTGTCCTTGTTAGAACTGAATGAAAGAACAAATACAATTAATACGCTGATGTGGAAACATCAAGAACTTTGGGAGTTCGCCGAAATGATTAACGAAAGATGGAATATATATCTCCCGTTTAACTACGCTTATTACCTGCATGCTACTTGTTTCCTTCTGTATGCCGCATTATTTATGAAGATGGAACTGATACTGAAGATTTGGGTTTCAATCTTTTCTGCCTCAAGTCTTTCATTATTCATTTTAATTAGTTGGGCTTTAACTTACTGCATGATATTGGTAAGTATTCAATACTCGTTGGATATCGATATAGAATAATTTAAACAATCACAATTGTGATGCAAATCTTTCAAAAATTTATACTCCTAAAGCATGAATGTTCTGAAGCAAAAAAACAAAAAATCCGAAATAAACAATTATTTGCGCGTTAGTTTCATAATTTATTCACATCATAATAAAACATTAATGATATTTTTTATTAATAAAAATGCCACGAATGTTTAAATGCTGTTAAATTCCAATATTAAGTTCTCGTCAGAAATAAAAATAATTTGAAGAATTTTAATCGCTCTTACAACGCAATTAAAATTTGTGTAATTAACATAATAGATAAATAAAGATAATTATTTTTTTTAAAGATAATAACAATTGTTCCTTTATGTTTGAATTTAATTTGAATTATTCAGACAATGATTATTTCTATAGTGAAATGGCATCAAATGAAGACATTTAAACAAATTTTTAATTTTTTACTTTTCAGATGTACGACAACTTTATAAGTATTTTATTGTTTAAGTTCAAGGTAATGTGTTCTACTTTAATTTATGATTTGTTTTAACATAATTGTAAGGTTGCCGACTTCAAAGGGGTGTACGTTTTATCCCGAGTCAGAATGAGCCTAAGGGAAACCGCGTATGTGGGCGGTGGCGAAGGAGGTAAATGAAAAACAAGTGTTTTACAAGAGAAAAACCCGTTTATTTGTTTGAATTCATGCTTACATCGATATTGGACAATTCCAAAATTTCGGTGTTCCTATGAAACGGTGAAAGTTCCGGTGTTCGGTCGGACGAGAAGGATCGTTGGACGTTGCAGATGTTCGGTGTTAAGCTGCGGCGTATTAGGTGATGGGCGATAGCACAACACAATAGATAAAGCACAACTGTAGGCTTAATCTAGAGGAGACTCTTCTTCGACTTTAAAGTTCCGATTTTTATAGTTTTTCTCCCATTATTCGCATTTCGGATTGGTCCCTCGTCCCATTCCTCGCTTCTCGATTGGTCTCTCCTTTGTCTCCAGGTGCAAGACGAAACTTTTCGGGTCGCGGGAAAGGTCCGATTCGAGGTGTCCATCTGATACCTCTTTGTCGACTCTGTTCCGTGACTGTTCCGTGACTGTTCCGTGACTCTGTTCCGTGACTGTTTTATAAACAGTCACGGAACAGAGTCGACAATATAAAACAATAACACCTTCACTCATAACTCAGGCCGTTGTTTATACCATTTTTTTTGACGTCTAAGAATTTAGCGATCATTTTCATCTTTCATCTATCAAAAATTCCTCTTTTTTCGTTCGAAAAGGTTTATCTCGGCCAACATTTTATAGACTCGCGAGTCAACGATCTACCTATTTATGAGCGCTCGTGTTAGAGTTTGTCTTCCGCTAAGATCTTGACAGATAGTTTGATACATACTCGAACAGTTCCGAGTCTCGTTGTTTACATCTTGTGTCGCGCAAGAATTTCACGGTTTACTCGAGTTTGAAACTTGTCTGGGAACCCACATAATTTATGCAAATAGAAAACAGTTTCATACGTTGAATGAAATTAACCATCAGCGAGTAAACTATATTACTAAGAATGTTTTTATTGTTATTTCTATACAAATACGTGCTGTATATCTATAAGATTAGCGTTTGCGTCTTAATTATAATTAACAAAATGATGAATTAACTCTCCATGTGCTATATTTAAATAATATTCAATTACTTTTAAATTTCTCATAAGGAATGAAATTTTGTGCCAGACACAACTTAGCATTGTACAAGATTTTTCTAATATGCACTAAAATATCATCGTATGTTAAAAGTANGTTTTTATTGTTATTTCTATACAAATACGTGCTGTATATCTATAAGATTAGCGTTTGCGTCTTAATTATAATTAACAAAATGATGAATTAACTCTCCATTTGCTATATTTAAATAATATTGAATTACTTTAAAATTTCTCATAAGGAATGAAATTTCCTACCAGACACAACTTAGCATTGTACAAGATTTTTCTAATATGCACTAAAATATCATCGTGTATGTTAAAAGTATAAGAATAAGAGTAATAAATCATACAGTTTAAAAATATATTTTATAACAATGCCAACACCTTATGTTTCTATATTCCACCTCATTTGATGTTAAACATATACGACGACATTTTTGAATTTTCTAATGTACAGTACATAACGCTTATAACATTAAGATCTTTACAAAACCAAATTTCCTTTCGTAAGAAAAGAAACTACGTTTATTAAAATCTCCATTTTTTTTTCTCTCTTCCAGGTCAACGATTTTATGAAGAGATTTGGAAAGAATCCAATTGGTATTTCCTGTGCTGGATTCTTTTACGCTAAGAGAAATTTTATCATAAGAGTAAGTATTAATTAAGAATGATTATTACCAATAGTTCACGCAGCGAAAGACTAGATATGAGTCAGCTTGTGATGGAAGGGTCTATGGCAGAAGATAGGGATGGAAGAAGACGTATGATTGAAGTGTGAGTAACGTTTCAATTAATTAAGAGAAAGTGATAACATTTATTTAACAAAACAAAGCAATAATATGATGATAGAGATGACATGGAAATGTTTTAGAAATGTAAAAAAAAATCAAAAACAGCTGAAAGAGATTAGATTAGTGTGTCCACTCTCAAGGGGATAGCCGCATGTCTCTTTCCATCTCTTTCATTTGACATACACCCTTTTTAGCTCAGGATGACTCATGTCGACATTCTTGCTGAGCGGATTAAAAATACAATGCTTATGATGATAGCAGATAACGTTGTTGAAAAACATAAAAACGCTCACACATCTATAGAAATTCCCAAAAGTTTAATGAAATTCAATTCTTATTTCAGGTACTAAGTGCATTATATTCCTTTTTTTCTTCTATTGTTCAAATCTCTGGTGTATTGCAACGTGAAAACAAATGTCTTGCGAAGTACGGAAACAGCACAAGAGCCACACCCAATGCAACTATCATAAATTAAGTTAATCGATTGATTAGGTAATAAAATTACAGAATTTTAAAAACTTTCTGGTCATTATTATATATTTTTACTTTTAAATGGCAGGAAATGAGGAACCTTTCATTAAATTATAATTTCCAGGAAGTTCGAAGATAGAAAAGTAAGAAGTGAAGTTACAAACGTAGCATTAAGGATAGTATAAGTTTAATGGAATGTGGCAATGCAGCATGTGATCTGTCAAGGGTAGGGTGTTCTACGGGAAACTGGTCATCATTTACGTATTAGACACATGAAAAAAAGAAAAATCAAGTAAACTCCTAAACGTTTGATGGCAAGCCGTAACTTGGAGTGCAACTTTCTATTATTCAAGGTCCGTTTTCCCTATAAAATGTCGATATTCTTAAATACTACAATAGCAGCGTAGTAGAGACGGGCAATCCAGTTGCACATCTAGAACTGAAATTGAACTGTTCCGAGTGGGGAACAATTCCGAAACTCAAAACTACTTAGGACATGTTTTATGAAATGAAACCAGCGAATACAAAACAATATTTCTTTATGTGTAAATAGCTGAAGTGAAACATGAAATCATTTTACTGTCAATGTGGTGTAACAAATAAAATGATATTTCTGATCGTCTTTCAATATATGTATATTTATTTATAACGAGCAGTTATTTATTGTGGCATTGTCACAATGTCGGGCTGTAATTTTTCCATCTAGCATCAAATATATGCTTCCCATCTGAAATTAGTACTGGCTTGCCCCTATACATCATACTTTTCGTTTAACATTAGAGTCGTGCCGGTTATCTCTAATACCTTTCCCGGAAAATTTTAAATTTAAATAACGTGACTTCCGGTTTGCATTGGGAGTTCTTTTATAGTTAATGGGGCTTTTTGGCCCTATGGTTTCTATATCTGGTTTCGTCTTTCATCTATCTAAATCCGTTCTAGAGATTAAGGAAAGACAGACAGGTTGACGGACGGACGGCAATGGAGATTTATAGCTCTGGAATTTTTTCAGATTGAAGCCCAATTACTTACAATATTGAAAATGCGTTACCATAGTAATGATTGATGGAATTCATTGCTCTTATTTAAATAACACTATATATATATATATATATAGCGTTATTTATATATAAATATATATAAATATAAATATATATGTGGAATGTGAAACGCGATCTGCTGACGAGAGACGAAGGGGCTGGGAGAGGGAGTCGGGGAGAGGGAGGACGACGAGAGCAGAGAGGGGACGCGACTTCAGAGGGAGAACACCGAGACGACGGTTGAAGAAGAAGACGCGCGAAAAGACGAAAGACGAGAAAGAAGTCCTACATTTGTTCTTTTTATAATACTCACAATATATTTTTATGTAATTTGTATTCCTTCAAACGTTCCTGTTATCCACATCTTTCTTGTTTCAATTAAAGTTTTTCAAAAGACAAAGAAAAGTCTCACAGAAGTAAGGGCTCGTCCGGGATAGGAATAGGCTTGGATGTGGGTTAGGCCTAACTCGAAGAGATTTGACGAACTGTGCTTTGGTTTTGTGAGTACGCTGGACATTTACGGACATTTGTGTTTTGTGAAAAGTTCGACGTTGGAGAGTCCGAATACATTGACATTCTGGAAGGACTTCGACTTACGTTTCGGCAAACCGTGAGTAGTTTTAAAATTCTACTTTTAAGATGGCGACGCTCGTAGAAATTATCGGTGAAACACTAAAGTCGGCCTCAACAAGCTCAATAAAATTGTTGCATCAACTTGTGTTCAAAGAGGTTGGGGATAGGAATAACAGAAAAAGATTGAGAACCTTTGGTGGGTTCAATTTTCCATCCAAAGAGGACGAAAATCTAAAAAAGAAAGTGCAATATATTAATGAGAACTTT
>NW_019385688.1:17056-20483 GCF_000671375.1 Centruroides sculpturatus | reverse complement strand
TATATATATACCTATTTTATAAACTTATCGATAATTTTACTTTCCCTGCTGTTATAGGCCTATATAACATAGGGAAAGTATGGCAATCGGTCAGATAATGACCCCAAATTTTTACATTTCTGGACTTGGGACACCTTGAAACGTCGAAAAATGTCAAAAATGTTTGGGGATTTTTCTGTATGTATGGATGTTAATTTGTGTATGAAAAGAGCGCGATTTTTTTTATTCAAGTTTATTCGTGTGTCTTTTGTCGAAAATTTGTAAAGTTTTCCTGGGAGGTTTGTGTGCTAGAGAGAAATGTTTCTACGAATTTTCGGGAAAATCGAACAATTGATTCGGAAGATATGGCCTCGCTCCCTTAATATCCCAAAAAACTTCCATGTTATAATTTTACTGGTAAAAATTTTTTATGAAATAAAAACTCATTTCCTCCATAAAAATTAAGCCTTTTGCCTTTTCATTATAATTAATAATATAAAATTTACTTTTTATAAATAAAATCACATTAGAAATGGCGCCATATGCAATTTTAAATACTGTATTTTCTCCGGAAAGCTTATGCAACTCGTTTCTGGTTTTGTTTGTTTTTTTTTATTATTGATTGATTTGAATATCAGAAAAGATGATGCAAAAAATAACAGAGGTAAAATGATTGGCTGAATATAGAAATAATAAAAATAAAATGAATATAGAAATGGCACTATATGCAATTTTAAATACTGTATTTTCTCCGGAAAACTTATGCAACTCGTTTCTGGTTTTGTTTTTTATTATTGATTGATTTGAATATTAGAAAAGATGATGCAAAAAATAACAGAGATAAAATGATTGGCTGAATATAGAAATAATAAAAATAAAATGAATATACTATACAGAAAAAAAACTTTTAATAAAATTATGAATATTCAATCATTCTTTCGATAAGTACTTTTTTTTTCTTTGAATTTTGAAAAATTCAACAACGAGCTGCGTAACTTTTCCGGCCGTTAAGATTTTATTTAAAAAATGACTTTTATATTGTTGATCTGATACTACTAATGAACAATTTGTGTGTGGCGCCATCTGTTATGATATTTTATTATAAAAAACTTTAAATATTATTCATTATTATAAATTGTGAAAAAACTTAATTTTGAGGGTATAGATATTTTATAAAAATTGTAAATGCTAATAACGAGTAAAATTGTCATTAAATATTTCTACATGGCCTTTTCTATTTCTCTCTATGGGCATGATTTTTGTCACCAAATTCGAAGCTTTATTCGTTTTCTGCCTTTTGTCCAAAATTTCTGAAATTTTTCAGGGACGTTTGCGTATCAGGGGGGGGCAAATGTTTCTAGAAATTTTCGACAAAATCGGACCATTGGTTTCAGAGATATTAAGGGGTTGAGGTCCATATCTAAAAATACTACCAAGTTGCGATCTTTTTGTTAAAACTTTGCTAAGGTATTTCTTAAACATAAGTATTTTTCGCCGAAAAAGTGAAGCAACTCGTTGCTAAATATTTTACACGGAATTCAAAAATGCATCAAACCTGCTCTATTCATATTAGTTTTTGTGCTGTGATAGCAATATGTTGTCTTCATATTACACTATATATTGATAAGATAATAACTATGCCATCAACACAGTTTGAAATCTATGATTATACATAACGAAGATAAATATTCATGTGTCTTTAGCTCATCGTAGTAGTATGAAGCAATTATATGAACATGTGAAGCTCGTCTTGATAAGAACCCACGAGTGGCCGAGTTGATAAAATCATTGAACTCCAATGATTGAAAGGGTGTTCGAGCCTGACGTGGAGACTTTCAGGTTTTTTTCGTGTGTTTAATTAACATCCTAAAGTTTATTTGCTGATAAATACCATTCAATCAANTGTTATGTTATATTATAGATGACAGCTGTCGGGTAAAGCTGGTGTTTTTATTTAATAAGCAAACAAACAAAAAACAACAATTGTTCAATAAACAAACAAGTCGTTCACTAGGTTAGTGATTGAAGGGTTCTTAAGGGTTCTGGACAAACTTTTCTCATAATTTTCTTGGTGATTCGTACACAGTTTTGGTGTTAAAATATTCGAGACGTGGGTTCGGATCCTAATCAAAACCAGCTCCCCTCTATCTACTTTATCAGCGAGGATATGGGATTTTATAAGCAAGAATTTCTAATATTTCAAACTAATTTCTCTTAAAGGTACGAGTTCGGATCTGTCTAGAGATCCGTATAGCGACCTCTGCCGAGTCATCGCTTCCCTAAATCCAAGCGCCATTATTCGATAGCGGTCGTCACGTGACCGGCGGATAGAAGATCTGTACGAGATGATAACAGAAAGGGGCGATCGATGTTGCCAGTGTGGCGTACTTAAACCGCATTTAAAATAAGAAAGTTAAAGTTCCGTTTACGAGAAATAATATTTAAAAAAAAGAAAAATGTGGGAATTGGACATTTTGATTATATTTTAAAAAAGGGAAAGTATTTTAAAAGAAAGAGTTTTATGTGATTGACCTCCTCTTTGTTGTCGGATAAAACTGGTTAGTAAACAACTTTTCCATCGAGGAGGGAAGTGTGATAAAACTTCTAATTATCAAGAAGCCCTTTCTCAAGGTATGTAATGATCATTTTATATTCTTTTTGACTTATTCTTTAAGTGAAGCACGCTTTAAAATATGAAGTTTCGCCGCTTCTTACATGTAAACATGGCTTAAGTTAACTCTTACTTTCAATGTTTACCAGCTCATTTTTACAGCCAAAACATTAAATAAATCCATAATAAATTTATAATTAAGATAACTAACAGCTAAACTCACTTCTTTCTTTAAAAATTTTCCAATTTTATACATAAAATGCTTTCATCATTCAAAATTACCTTTTTTTTAAAATAAATTTTAACCTCGTATATAAATAAATATCGAAATAATCTTTATTTTTTAAAATTAAATATCAGTTAATAATTTAGAGTTACCTTTGTAAAAAAAAATCACCATACTTTTTGTATAAACTTTAATGGATTCGGGCTTAAAAAATCTTAATTTATTCGAATTAAAACTTTAAAAAGTAGGAAAAAAAATGTTTAAAATACATTAAAAAACTACTTTAAAATGAATTATTTACATTAATTTACTAATATACAGTGTATTTGTTTACTACGAATTACACGCTTCGAATGTTACTCCGTGTTACGCTTCCCACCTGATCTACAAACGTAACAGGTTAAACTACAGATTTAAAATTGTTCAAAACTGCTAAAATAATATTAATTTTTCAGTATAAAATTTATAAACATTTAAAATAAATAGTCAAAAATGTAAACCACGTGTAAACATATGACAGCATGCGTTTTATTATCTTCAAATTAATTTTTAAATAAATTATTTTAATATATAATAAAAATTAAAAAGATTATTAATTTTATATTTTAAAT
>NW_019385688.1:3060-11651 GCF_000671375.1 Centruroides sculpturatus | reverse complement strand
GTGTTACAGAGTATAATATGTATATCTATATATATATATATATATGTATATATGTTGTATGTCAATAGCATGTAAGAACACTCTCTCTTATTTTCAACAGATAAGACCGCACCCGGTACTATAACCTGTGACCTCTTCATGCAGACCAAGAATGTTAACCACGACCTCCAGGTAAGTGACTACGAGGCTAACAACTACACTCGTGTACAAAGCATTACAGTCGAAGGTATGTTCGTGGTTGGTGTGAGAACCACTCGCTGGTTACACCAGGTAAGAAATGTCCATTCTGATACTTTGCCACTTCGTTGCTTCGCTTGTTCTGTTGCGTTTTTTTATATGCCTTCTATAAAGTTACATTTTATTAACTTAATTAATTCTTTAACTGAGTTAATAATTGTATATCTATCTCTAAAAAAAGGTTCGTAAGAGTTGTTCTTTTCGAGTAGTTTCTTCTCAATTTTTTTATTTAATTTTCGAGTTCTAAAGTTGACGTTTATAATTGCAAAATTGTTGTAAAATTCTTATTTAATTTTAAAAAAAATATATATATATTGTAGGGTTTTTAATTAATTTAAAACTTTGTTGTAAAGTCCTTATTTTATTTAGGCTATATTTTTAGGTTATTTTCTAAATAATTTTATTACTTTAATGTTCTCTTTAATTCTTTTTCAAGATTTGAGATTATTTTTTCTATTAATTCGTGTTAAATTTTCTTAGAAATATATCCATCTTTTAAATTTTTATAACTATAAATGATATATTATTTAGGATTTACAATTTTCCAGATATTTTTTTTACACATGTTAAGCTAATGTACGAGGACCATAGAATAAATTTCCATAGTTAAGCACGTAATCAAATAATTTTAGCAATAAAAACATAGCTTACGTTAGCAATTCGTCCGTTTGTCTGTTCGCGCGTGTTCTCTAAAAAATCTCGAAAATAGTTCGAGTTGTAAACATGAAATTTTTAGAATAATTTAATTCAAGATTTAATCTCAATCGAACTAAAATCTCTTATAAAAAAAATTAAGAAATATTGATAATTTATATTAATTTTTTTTTAATTCGAATCCTAATTATTCCAATTGTTTCTGTTAATGCTCGAAGCTGAATCTCTGGAGCAAAAAGTTAATTTAGTATTTTTTTCATTAATTTCAAATTAAATTTCTCATTATATCTTAATCTGAGAAATCGAAATTACTTACTGTGACGTGGTCACACCTACTGGTTGCAAGTTTTAACCATATTTTCATTTATAAAATATAAAAATTTTGAATTGAATTCACGTGACTTTCGGTCAAGACCGGAAGTTTTTATATAGTTAATCGGGGCCTCCCTCCCTTCATATTTCCATATCCGGTACTGATTTTCATTCATCTAACTCTGTTTTCGAGATTAACGNACATAATCCTATTTTATAAATACTAAAATTTCGAAATTTACGACATTTTTTTTTATGTCGTACATTTTATCGTTAATGTCAGAGAAGGATGCGTACAGTGATATTTTGTATTATTTTAAGGGAAATTTCAGGATATTTCATTTAAAATTTCTTTTAGATGAACCGATAATTCCATTGTCCAAGAGATTTTAAAAGTTACGAAGGTCGTCGCCATATTGACCTATTTTAACTCTTTGTAAGAAACGCCTTTGAAGACAAATGTTACCATAAAGAGGAAAAAAAAAAAAAGATTTACATTATTCATTTTGAAATTAAGAATGGCAGCTTCTTCACGCGCTCGTTAGATAATTTTGACAATTATGTTACACGTGATTAGGACCATCGTGATTAGTTCTAAATAATTGGGTTTATTTTTTTTAATATATATATATATATATTTTTTTTCTTTGTTTTGCTTGACCTCTTTAGAAATACAAACGTGATTGAATCAGAAAAGTTGCTTGTCCTTTACAAAATAACCGACTTTCTCATTCAATAAATAGGCTAAAATAATAATAATAAATTAATAATAAGTTTAGAATTAACTCAATTGTTAGAGCTGGTGAATATTAGAATTTAATATCGCCACCCAAAATCTCTTGCATACAAAGTCAATGTTTGTTCACCCCATTCATCGGTCCTTTGTTGTAGTTTGCTCTCGTTTCTATTCATTTTTTTGTATAATATATTGCTTGGGATAATTATAAAACGTTGTAGAAAATCTGGATTAATTAATCTTATGTATTATATTATATATTTAGACTTTAAAAAGTGGTTAGAAGTCGGCAGTATTTTTCTAGAATATGTTGTACAATATTCTAGAAAAATACTGCCGATTTCTATAACATATTTATGAAAACGTTTGTTGTAATGGAAGAAAATTGAAAATTTCCTATATTATNATTATAAATTGTGAAAAAACTTAATTTTGAGGGTATAGATATTTTATAAAAATTGTAAATGCTAATAACGAGTAAAATTGTCATTAAATATTTCTACATGGCCTTTTCTATTTCTCTCTATGGGCATGATTTTTGTCACCAAATTCGAAGCTTTATTCGTTTTCTGCCTTTTGTCCAAAATTTCTGAAATTTTTCAGGGACGTTTGCGTATCAGGGGGGGGCAAATGTTTCTAGAAATTTTCGACAAAATCGGACCATTGGTTTCAGAGATATTAAGGGGTTGAGGTCCATATCTAAAAATACTACCAAGTTGCGATCTTTTTGTTAAAACTTTGCTAAGGTATTTCTTAAACATAAGTATTTTTCGCCGAAAAAGTGAAGCAACTCGTTGCTAAATATTTTACACGGAATTCAAAAATGCATCAAACCTGCTCTATTCATATTAGTTTTTGTGCTGTGATAGCAATATGTTGTCTTCATATTACACTATATATTGATAAGATAATAACTATGCCATCAACACAGTTTGAAATCTATGATTATACATAACGAAGATAAATATTCATGTGTCTTTAGCTCATCGTAGTAGTATGAAGCAATTATATGAACATGTGAAGCTCGTCTTGATAAGAACCCACGAGTGGCCGAGTTGATAAAATCATTGAACTCCAATGATTGAAAGGGTGTTCGAGCCTGACGTGGAGACTTTCAGGTTTTTTTCGTGTGTTTAATTAACATCCTAAAGTTTATTTGCTGATAAATACCATTCAATTCAATCAATTTCATACTTGTAATACACTATTTCATGGTTAATAAAATAAACGTTTTATTTGCCATTATAATGTGCATGACAAGCGAAAGGGCAATTGGCAAATTATTGTTTGACAATAGAAGAAGAAAAATCTTTTATATGTCAAAGACTATGTTGAAAACGCCGAAATATACTTATGCAGAGAGAAAAGGAAAAAAAGCCTTTGTGAAAATCCAACACTCACGAGACACAGTATACACTAATTATTCTATTCTTTATCACACAACTCATTAACTATCGTAAAATAGACTAATGTAGAACTTTCTATTTAAAAGCTAATATTGTCTGTGAATAACTCTTCGTAGAAACAAATTTTTGCTCTCCCGGCTGTTATATGTAACAGAGTAAACATACCATACCGAATACCATACATATAACAAAATATGTTATATGTATGGTATTCGGTCAAGAAATGACCCCCAGATTTTTAATTTTCGGACTCAGGGGATCATGAAACGTCGAGAAATGCAAAAAATTCGGAGGTTTTTCTGTATGCATGGATGGTAATATGTGTGTGTGGGAGGGAGACGATTTTTTTCACCCTCTTTGAAGCTTAATATCTCCTGTGTCTTTTGTCGGAAATTACTGAAATTTTTCAGGGAGGTTTGTGTATTCGGGGGATCGATTCTGTTAAATTTTAGTTGTTAAAGGTGTACGGGATGGGAAGATAACGGGGGGTCGTGTGTATCTCCAGTAGGATCGGACTTAATGAAGATTTTATTCGTTATTACAATTTTTTAAAACCCATCCTTTATCTCAGAATTATAATGGTTAAAAATATAAAAAGTTAGAAAAACTTTTTATATTTTCTGAATAAAATATCATAACAGATGACGCCACACGCAATTTTAAATGTCGCCAGAAAAGTTGAGCAACTCGTTGCTGATTTATTTAAAATGTTGCGTGCCGAAGTTTCAGACTTTAAATAATGATTTTTAAATAAATGTGATGAATATGATTTAATTACAATAAATGTAAACAAGCTGATTGAGAAAAGTATGATTATATACTGATCTGAATATAAAACACCGAAATTTAACAGTTAAAAGCATGTTACGTGCCGGAGTATTTTTCCTGACGTGCCACTTTGGTCAAACATTTTATAGGTTAGCCATCTTTGGTCCAACTAACGTGGAAAGTAGTGGCGCGTTATAGCTTCATGTCGGCCCGGGCAAATTTGAATTAGGGGCCCCATGTATAGTGTTGACTTCAAACTCTTCTCTGGAGATATTCCCCGATATTATCGTTTGTTTTTTTAAAGTGACCTCTGATGGCAGTGCACCCTGCGCCTTGCGCCACACTGGCAATCTAAGGTCTTCAGATATGGCCAAAATTTAAATTTCGATATTCTTACCTATGGAAATGAGTCTAAAAAAGATTGGTTTGAGGGCCCCAGACAATTGCGCTTTTTGTCCGTAAGTTAATATCGAAAAATTCCGCTTTATACAGGTTACGTTATGCAATTAATATCGAATAACTTTTCCGTTTCTGTGTTAGGCAAGTTTCTGACCTTTAATCGCATTTTACATTGTAAATCGTTCCATCCTGTGATTCCATTTTACGTAGGTCCGTTTTAGACAGTTTTTTAATAAAGCATTCCATACGACATAATTGTAAAAACGATAGTATTTTTTACTAGGACCTATTGTGATATATTATTGTGAAATTGACATTATTAATCCTTATACAATGAAACCTGTTTAAACCGGAATTGCACGGTACCGAATATTTTTTGTCCGGTTTGGCAGGTTTCCGTTTTGAACAGGTTTGTTTTCTTTAACACAAGAAAATTCGCTCCATTTAGAAGAATTTTTTCCGTTTGAACAAGATTCCGCTTTGGATAGGTTTTACTGTAGAAGAAATTTTAGATGCTTATTGAAACATTCTTGAATTATTTTACAACAATTTTCTCCTTGAACAATCAAAAAACACACCAGAAACTGTAAAAATGATATGGCCAAGAAGAGATAGAACCTCGATTTTCAATGAAGGATAGTCATTAAACGTCACAGTGAAAAACTGTCACATTACATCACGTTAATGGCCGCTTTTTTGGGGGGGGACGTTGAGGACATGCTACTGACGTGTCGTAAAGTAGATGCTAAACGAGTATCTGAATAAATAACTCATGCAACATCCAGGAAATCACGTGGAATGTCTTCAGATGCGACATTATCTTGGCCTCACCTTACCTCGTTATTATATCTTTTGTGTTTTTGACTAGTCTAAGAAGTAATTGATGGAAGGTGTTAAACTGTATAAAGAAATGAAGTACTGCATGAGTGGTTCTACATGCACCAAAGGATTTTTTCCCAAGAAATACAGAAATTGATGAAACATTTGAAGCCATTCGTTGAATGCACTAGGGATTCGGAGGTAGGCTTTCTGGTTTATCTTTAAAATGTAATTTTGTAAATTCTCTATTTATATTTACAATGAAACTTGTGTAAATCGAATTCGTAAGATACCGAATATATTTTCCAGTTTGGCATGTTTCCGTTTTGAACAGGTTTTTTTTTTTATAACACAGAAAATCGCTTCGTTCCTAAGAATTTTTTCCGTTTAGGTAGGTTTTCGTTTTATTAAAGTTCCGTGTTGGGCAGGTTTTACTTAGGCCTATATTTATTTATTTTTATTAAATTAAATTGTCAAATATTTTTAAAGTACAAACATTAAATTGCAATTAATGACATTAAATCTGTTTTATTCGAGTATCCTCATCCCTATGTCTCGTGCAACATCCGCATCCGCAAAAAATAATCATTCGAGATAAACAATAGAGATGTTATCTTCATATATAAAATATGTATTTAAATTATTTTTAACTTTATTCTTAATTACGTAATTGTAAAAACTTGTTAAATGTTGTATACGTCCAAAGAATGTAATCAAAATATTCAAATCACTCAATAGACAAGGTGTAAACAAATTCTACTGTTTTTAATAAACAATAATTCAAAGCAAACTGCAGTTAATTAGTAATTGTAATACGTTAGAAAAATTACAAATTGTTTACATAAATTACGTAGTTTAAAACAAAATAATTTACTTAACAACATAATTTTTTAAGTATCAATGAACAGATGGTACTAGGACCACGCCTTTCGTGACGTCACTAACCACAACCGTGACGAAACAGCAACCAATTCCAAATATGGAATGAGCGGTAAAGAAAATGAAACATTCAATAGGAAAATTTCCCATTGAAATCGATTTAAATCTTCTCGTAAGTTAATTTCGAAACGGACACTTACCCTAAATTCATATCGTGTTCGGTGTCATCTAGCCAAACACGAACTTGAAAGGCATTCCCTTCTCTACACCAGTGAAATATATCTTCCATTTTTACGTGTGTCCGGTATTTCCCGATGTGATAAAAAACGAAATGTTTCTTTTCTATCTAAAAAAACAAATGAAAATAACCAAATATAGAAACTAAAACCTCGCGGGAAAAAAAAACGCGACAGACTCCGATATCTCCGCTACTTAGTTGTTAAGTGTTGCCAGTTGGGTTGGCTATATAAGTTTTATCTTCTGCTTCTGTTTCTACTTCGACAGTCGGAGAGATAATTTATAATTTATACGTATCTACTCCGATAGCAAGAATTAAAAAAAATTATTTTAATTATATTTTATTAATTATTATTTATAATATTTTAATTATAAATCATATACTCCTTCTGTANTTCTACTTTGAAAAAATAATGCCCGATTAATCACTTTGTCCATAACATATATATTTTCAATATATATGTTATGGACAAAGTGATTAATCGGGCATTATTTTTTAAACGTATGTACAGTTACAAAGGTTCACAAAACAAATATTTACAAAACGTTAATTATAACAAAGTTCAACACATTTATCCACTACAACAGGTCCGTCGAAAAGACACCTTGCGACGAACTCTAAAGTCATTTAGAGTTCGTCGCAACGAATGGAAAAGAGTTAGTCGCAACGAATGGAAAAGCGCGGGAAATCGCATGACAGACGATTTTTATCCCGACAGGGTCTTATCAGAAACGTAGGATTGACGTTGCAGTCGAAGGCACTCACGACCATTACCGATTTCTTTGGCCTGTAGATCGAAACAAAAATCAAATTAAAAAGGTACGATAAGGATTTCGCATTTTTGTTAATAACACAATTAAATTCTCATGAAAATATCTTGATGAAAGATAAAAGTATGTTAGCGGCCATGTATCTGGATCCACGTTTCCAAATTTTATTGAGCAGCCAACAGAAAGTAACCGCCAAATTTCACTTAAGTTAGAGAATTATTGTTAACAAAGAGACACGCTTCAGTTTAATAATCTCTGTTTTATAGCATTTTATTTCGTGCTTTTGTATCGATACAAATTCGCAAGTTTTTAAAATTACTTTTACTTCTTTTATTTTTATATTTTTCTTTCGTTATGAATCGCGCACATTTTCTTCTGATTTGCCTTTCGGTTTAATTGTTAGAAAGATTATTTCAACTTTAATTATAAATTAGTCCAAAAATAAAATGTGCGGATATAATATTTAAACTGAGACACGTAATCAATCAATATAAATTCAAAAAGTTTTATTAAGTAAAAGTTTATATACACGTTTAATTGTTCAACATAATTATAATTGTGGCTTAGACATATGCTAACTGAGATATTTCCCTTTTGTTTTTATTCGGGTGTCCAGTGTTGACACTCACGTTGCTGGCGAAAATCCATTATTTTCCGGTCAGAATTTCATCCTCAGATGAGAGATTTCAAACGACCGAAGACGTTGCTAAGTTGTCGCCGTCGACTTTAATTAACTGAAGTGGAAGAACACGTCCCTCGTAAGCGATGACGAAGGACATGTATCATTCCGAGAACCGTCAGCAGGAAAGGGAAGACGCCAAATCGCCACAAAATGTCAAATCCGATGAATGAAGTCGTGTTCGGTCATTAGGTCATAGCCAGGTAAAAGTTCACATCCGGGTAAAAAAGTCAAAATCGGGAGAAAAGTCACATCCGGGTAAAAAAGTCACAATCGGGGAAAGTGTCACATCCGGTAAGAAGACCTTGAAGATTTATTTCTTCCAGAAGAAGAAGATCTTCTTCAACCAAGGCTTCTTTTTCCTCTTTTTCAGGATCGATTTACACTCCTCTTGCAGTCCTTCCTCGCGTGCCTGTCTCTGCACCGACCATTCTGGAACTTCTGGATATCTCTGTTCCAGGTAATCGATGACAGACGACGTGCTCTCATCGGGAATGATGACAATCACCCGTTTCTTGTCGGGTTCACCAGATTTGTCCTTCGCACCCTCCAGCACTTCTTTCGGACGCACGCGAATCACTGGAATTGAAGAGGAAGACGATCCTGATGTCGAGGTGCTCTCCTCTGGACTATCTCCTTCAGAGGTATTCCACTTTTTCAACGCTTTGAAATTATCCATTCTGCAAGCGAAAAA
>NW_019385688.1:0-2594 GCF_000671375.1 Centruroides sculpturatus | reverse complement strand
CGACGTTCTCCAACTGACACTTGCATTGCACGATTTGGTGCAATGCAAGTGTCAGTATTGTGCCTCTGTGGTGCGAGCGCCGTGACCGCTTCCGATAAAAACACGCTTGAAACGAATTAGTGATTCGATTATTTAGACACCGATCACGGACAGCCATCGACAATTTACGATCCGTTTGCTTTCCACACGACGAAACGAAACACGTTTCTTAAATTCTTTTTCACCATGTCCGCCGACCTCAACCGTCATTCTGTTCGCGACAGATTTGTGGCAACAGCTTCGCTTTTTAACGAGAAAGTGTAGACGGAGAGACTTCCATTATCGGCAACAACAGATGCGGCGATATCTTTACGCGATAGTCGATAAGGCAATCTGCAATGCATTAAGGTGATATGCGGCAGGCGGATCTGGCGAGGTCCCATGGTGTAATGGTTAGCACTCTGGACTCTGAATCCAGTGATCCGAGTTCAAATCTCGGTGGGGCCTTTTTTTTCTTGGCCCTGTCATCGTTCACGCAATTGAAGGCGACAGCGACAGTAGAATTCACAAACTTCTTTTGCTTTGAATTTAGAACAGAAACTGTGCTTCACGCAAGTGCAGAGTTTCTGCTCGACGCTTTGCAACGTTTCCATATGTTTATTCTACTTCAGCGACGGTTTCAAAACGGAATTCAACATGTTGCAAAGTTGTGACCCAATTAGCATTATAGTTTCGAATCACAAAATGTCTTCCGGGCGCTTACGTCACACTAAAATAGACATTTTCAATCAACCGCTCATAACAAAAGTTCGTGTCAGGAGTGGGATTCGAACCCACGCCCACTATCGTGGACCAGAATGCACGCTCCCGAATTATACAGGAAAGGTCTACCTTGAGTCTGGCGCCTTAGACCGCTCGGCCATCCTGACGTTATTCTGCGATTACGATTGATGCCTAAACAATGGATAATGTTCATTTCTCGTTATGTTCAAGCAGTTTTATGACAGGCCGACGTTTAACTAACTAAACGACGAATCAATTGCAATTGTTTAGTTTACGGAATCTCGAAGAAGTTATGACATGTTTTGTCTCTTACAAGAAATGAAATTTCCCCCGACTCAGTGATGACGTCGACGTTAAATTACGAGTCGTTTTTCCATTTTGACACCAGAGAATTGGAATTAGAGACGGGAGGTCCCGATTGGCGTACTTCTAATGCAAGACAGAAGTCACTTTATTTCAATTCGAAACTCTTTTCTCGAAAGGAGTTAAATAGAGGACAGGCCCGAATCTATTGCTAACAGGAAAAGTACGATGTACAGGGGCGAGGCAGTACATTACTAATTTCAGATTGAGAGCATATATTTTAAATTAAACAAATTTAGGATATGGTGAAAAATTGCTTGGTGTATGTGTAAATTTACATCTTTATTTTCAGTTGTTAAATATTATAAAGATTTGAGAACTTAGGAACAATTTTAAAAAGTTGTTAAAAATTGCGTTTTTTTTTCTTTCTTTGTTGATTGTTTGTGTTTTATATATGTATTTTTTACAGTTGGAAAAGGCCAATGGCCATAGTGTCGTTTACTTTAAATAAATAAAATACAGAAGAACGATGAAAAGTTGTGCTGTCTACGAAAATCACATGACTTATCAATAACTAACTTTTAACGTAAAGTAGGATTTCATCTAAAAACATTTATACATCATAGGAGATTTTTCATGTCAAATCTGTTGGTAGAGCTTAAAATTTTCATTTTTGACAATATTTTACAATTGTAAAAAAAATTAAAAGCTCATCTTAGCCAACATTTTATATACTGCAAAAATAAATAAATACATATAAAATCTAACAACGAGTCATAATTTTTCGGCTATTATGAGAATTTTTTAAACACTAACTTTTGTTTTAATTATAATGAATAAGATTTTCTGGAGCTCTCTGTTGTTAGACTTTATTATAAAAAAAATTATATTGTTATTATTATTATAAAACTACAAAGCACTTAATTTTAAGGATAGTAGTGAGTTTTATTTTGAAAATGTTAACAACGAGTAAAATCTTTATTAAGTCCTGTCTCTCTCTAGATATGACATATAATAGCATTGTTACTAGATAAACTAGTTGGGCAGCTGCTATTGTTTTCATTCATTCTTGGTTTTCGTTCTAGGGACAACTGCTTCCTATGGGGCGACGATCCGGTCGTCAAGTAGGCTAAATTGGTGAGAGTCGCGTTAGCGTATGTATTTTTAATTGGGTTTTTGTATCGTTTTTAGTTATTTCAGATTTATTTTTTTGAGTTTTTTGTAACACACGAATGTCGATTCGGCTTCAGATCTTCTGTTTTTAAAGAGACGAGCCTGAAATTTTCGGTTTTTACGAAGAGGCACGCGAATTTAGAATTGGTGAATTTCTAGCAAGTTGGATGTGAAAATGTCAGGCACAGAGTCGTTATAACAGTGAAAGTTGTACATTTTTATACCGATTACAGACTGCAATTTTTTGCAAAATGCAGAAACAAGGTACAGTGGGTGATCGGTTAACGAACAAATCGGATAACGAACACTTTCGCGAAAGATTTTTATGTTCGGACAACGAACACATGATCGGATAA
>NW_019385687.1:148624-184241 GCF_000671375.1 Centruroides sculpturatus | reverse complement strand
AAATAGAAAATTTTTCAGATAAAAGAATTAATTCTCTCTTGTAATAGGAAAAAGCTGTTAACCTAAATTGAGTGGATATCATAAATACTAAAAATTGAAAGAATTATAATCCCTTTTTTTGTAACTTGCTATATAACTATAACTTATATGATCTTATATTAATTTATGACAGTCAATGGCTGAACAGTTAAGGGGCATAGTCTACTGCTCTGGAGGACCCAGGATCAAAAACTGCAGGAATTTTTCAGGGGTGGTCTGACTAGACTTACTAAAAAAGAGCACATGAGCAGAGAGAATTAAAAAAATAGATACATCTAATTTACAAATACTCATTATACCATATTATTATTATTTAACTTATAACATGAACTTTAAAATATTTTAAGTATAACAAAATAAAAGTTGCTGTAAATTATATTTCAAAAATAATACAGAAATTTATAAATTTAGAAAATATATTTCTCATTCAAAAAGAAAATATCAGTTTTAATGATCCAAATATTTATTTATATTATGTACAGTACTTTCAACCCATCCAGATTTGATCCATGGTCCCCTAGAGTGGTAGGCTGCCAATCTAACTGCTCGACTATTTGGCCTTGCTTCTTACAAAATTAAATAATTTTGATTTTAACATAAATGTATTCGAACGTTCTGACGTTTAAATATTAAATTAAATACGCTTGAGAATACTTGCATCTGGAAATGGCCTATCATATTAGGTCAAGAACATTAATGTTTCTTTAAATAAACGTTTTTCTCAGCATCANATCTGAATTTATTTTATATTTATTCTATCTCGCATCTGAAATATTAAACAGTGACTTAGCATACACTGTAAATCTAACATTTTGAATCAAATATCATGAATACATTGCATATCATTACAAGTATGGTAATAATTATACCATAATGGTAGAGGATTTAATGCTAATCTTATTCTAGATTTTTTTTATTGTATTTGTTTGAGAATCTGAAAGGTGTGTACATTATTTTTTCTAGCATTAAGAGGAGAAACTTGTAATTGATGTTACAACCATTTAAGTTTGGTTGCATTTTTAATTTGTATAAAAATGTATCAAGGTCTAAAGACTTCATTTTTATATTTAGTATAAAAAAAACCACTTCAAATAAATCAAAATGGCTGGATATTTCCAATACCCTCCTAAAGAACTGCAAGATGAATTGAAGAAGATTGCCAACAACATTGTTGCACCTGGAAAGGGTATTTTAGCAGCTGATGAAAGTACTGGTGAGTAAGGAGACATAACAGATTATTAAGAGATTTAATTTAAAAACTATAATATTAATTTAAATTTACATTTTATATAGCAACCATGGGTAAGCGTTTGCAAGGAATTGGCGTAGACAACACAGAGGACAACAGGCGTGCTTACCGTCAGCTGTTATTTACCTCTGACAAGGCAGCAATGACCGAAGCCATAAGAGGCATGATCTTATTTCACAAAACCCTTTTCCAGAATGCCGACGACGGAACACCATTTGTTAAAATTTTAGAGAATCGCGGTATTATTCCAGGAATTAAAGTCGACAAAGGTGTTGTACCATTGATGGGAACAACAGAAGAATGCACCACCCAAGGTATATTGTGGAAATCCTTTCTAATAATTTGTCTTAGGAGAATTTATGAAACTTGTTTTTTTCTAAATTAAATTAAACTTACAGGATTGGATGATTTGGCTACAAGATGCCAAGAATACAAAGCTAAAGGTTGCCACTTTGCTAAATGGAGATGTGTATTGAAGATTAGAGACCGCGAACCTTCTGCTCTCTCTATCTTAGAAAACGCTAATGTTTTGGCTCGCTATGCATCCATTTGCCAAATGGTAAATATTTTTGAAAAATTTATTATATAAGATGACACGCTCACATGCATTCACATATACTTATCAATTATTAATATTTTATAATTTAAAATAATTGAGTCATTTCAAAAATATATTATTCAACATTCATAAATTGATATTATTCACTAATAAACTTGAACATGTGTGTTAATTTACTTATGCATCTACTTCTCAGGCTTAAGTCATGTCTTGTGAGCAGCAATTGATTGCTCCAGGCAATCCAACTGCTGCTCAGACTGACTCAGGTATACAAGTAGTCAGCAGCTGTGCAGCTTAAAGGAAACATTGATAAAGAGAGAACTAGTTTATTATAAGTTCATATAAATATTTTTTGAACTTGTTGGAATTGTTGCATAATTTTTATTCTTCTAGTGCACTATTAGATACTGCACAATTTCATAATCTTAGAAGGAATAATGGATGTTAACTTTTCTTATTGAATTTTTTTAATAACCTATTTCAATATTTTAAAGAAAATAAAATACTTTCTAGACAGTTTTTATGAACTGACTAATTAGATATTGAAAGCAAATGCCAAATAGATAAATTTAATCTACATCTTCAATAAATAGTATATTGATAATTACTTCCCACTGATTAATGTTAATATTGATGTTTCCAACAATATGGAAACATTACTATAATTATTATCCAAATATTAATGTTTAAAATTTAATATAAAATCTTAATGCACTTTTAGTAGGTATAAAAGATTCTTATTTTGTCAGTATAATATACACTGTCATTTTGAAGTCATTTCTTCACTTTCCCATCATAAAAAAGAGAGTTGATTGCAAACTGTTATGAAAGTGAATACTATTCTAACAAAATAAATTAGTGTGTGAATTTATAAAATCCTTACTGAATATTCAACATAAATTTTGTTATTGTTAACCTATTCTTCACCTTCATTCTAATGATCATTGCTTCTATTTATAATTAACTAATATAGATATAACCAGATTGCAAGCATAATTAATCTGGAAATTAATTGGATGGAGGTCCAAGTAGTGTAACTGATAATGTGTCTGCATGGTAAGCGGGAGTTACAGGTCAGAATCCTGCTCTGGGCCAATCTTTCTTTTCTTCCAGAATATTCTAAAATTGAATTATTTGTAATTATTAAATTTAACAAGAATTGTGACAATATAGAAATTTAAAATTTTTATATAACAATTTTACAATTGACCCATAAAATATCAATGGTTTCTCTCTCTGTATTCTTTATGATTTTTAGAATAGAACGTTCCTATTGTCGAGCCCGAAGTTCTCCCAGATGGTGATCACGATCTTGACAGGGCACAAAAGGTGACGGAAACTGTCTTGGCAGCAGTTTACAAGGCACTAAATGATCATCATGTTTACCTTGAAGGTACCCTCCTGAAACCAAACATGGTAACTGCTGGCCAGAGTTGCAAAACCAAATACACACCCCAACAGATTGCCGAAGCCACGGTTACTGCATTACAAAGGACTGTTCCAGCTGCTGTTCCTGGTAATTATGTACTTTCTAAATATTTTTATATTTAGAGTAAACAGATTTTGTTAAATAATACTTGTTCTATAAGTTAAGAAGAAAATCAGACACTACTAATTATTTCACATATCTTGGCCAGGTGATGAACAGCACTCGGTTTTAAAAAGTTCAGGAGCCTCTTTTTAGTAAAGCAAGGCAAGCACTATTTGATTTACCTGGCTGACCATGGTTGGCAGATGGATTTGTTGCATGACAATGTTTGTGGAGAGGATGAACACTAGGCAACATCATCATCATCATCTTCCAGCAATCAGTCATGTAATACTGCATTTTCAGACAAAAATGGCTGCCAATCATTGTCAGCCAGATAAAAAAAAAGAGGTGCTGCTAGTTGCTTTTTTATTGTCAAAAATGAAGAAAGAAAGAAATAAAAGGAATGAGATGACGGATGTCACTTTCTCACTTCACAAAAGTTGGCACTAGTACCATCTGAGACAGTTGCTGATTGGGTGTTTGTTGCAACAAGTTGTTTTTCAGCGCTTTAGAAAACCAATGTTGGCCAAATTCATTATTGATCACACAATCATGTAGTGTTGCGTTGCTTAATGCAGTGATCTTGTCAAAGATTCATTAATCTGTTACCTTCATTAAGGAAGATTGATCCCTATTATGGTGCATTTTTACATCCAAGCCAAGAGTTGCAAAACCAGCTATATTTTGATATTTAAAATTTAATTTTTAGTACCATTTAAAAAGTTGCAAAACATTTTGTAAACTTGAAAATGTAATTCTTTAGATACAGATTGAAACCATATATAGAATAGACATGTAATGTTTATTCTTGCTTTTAAAAGGAATTTTTTTTTCTATGGACAGGCATCACTTTCTTATCTGGTGGTCAGTCGGAAGAGGAAGCATCTGTTAATCTCGATGCCATCAACAAACATCCCGGCAAGAAGCCCTGGGCTTTAACTTTCGAATTATTAATGTGAGGTCAGCCGATTAGGAGTGAGGTGTTTTCGACAGCCGAGCGATCACTACTGTCGTGTGGGTGCGGAATGACTCACCGAGACAGGTTTACCATATATAACCGTTTAATAATATACATAAATCGTTCTTACAACAATCCAATAAGTCGGGCAAGAGCNTAAGAATAATCTTCAAAATGTTAATTAGATAGAAAATTATTGATAGCTTTTTCATTAATATATTTTAAAAATTAACGAATTTATGATGAATTAAAAGATAATTGGATCATGGAAAATTCTTTTTTTTTTCGCTGTTTATTACATTTACATGTTAAAATGAGCTTTTCAAATTAGTTGTGAAAAGACTGAATATAGTTTACAATCATATATATAACAGAAGAATTATTATAAGCTTATGGTATGTTACAAAAAATCAATTGCATATTTCTGTTAAATTTCCTGTGATTCAGTCAAAAGGAAAGGTTTTGCTCTTCTGTACTTTACGAAAAAAAAATCTTCCTTCTTTGTTAATTATATTAAGCCTAGAAGTTTTAAATGAAATTGTCTCAAATATAAAATCTTTCATTTGAAAGAAATTATTCAAATATTCATAAGGAAAATATCAAAAGTAAACAAATCAATCTTAAAGAATAAATAAAACAAGAATGCTGCACATTCTATTCTTTCTTTTCAATTTTCTTTCTATAGTTTTTCCAAAGCTGTACTTGATAACTGCAAAATATATTAAAAGCTTTCTATTTAAGTCAGTTTTAATGAATTGCTTGATTTTTGTTCTCTTAAAATTCAGTAAATAAGAAGAGACTTTAATATCAAGCATAAAACAAGATTAACATTTTACTAATTCCATATTAATAAAGTTTATATGGATATTTAAAACTATAAATGAAGAAATTAGATCTGGATTAAATTTAATAAAATTGATTCTATAAATTTATAACTTTTTATATAATCATCAAGAGCATTTGTCGTCTGAAGAATGAATTCTGGAGCCAATTTTTTTTATTTTTGATTCTTTCAGAGGAGAATGTAGTTTTTTTTAATGTGAAAGAAATCTAAAGTGCACCAACCTCTTTGCTCATAGAGNAATAACATAAATATTAATCGTCCTCGAACATTAGGAAATTCGTTATATTTTATTACCGTCCATAAAATATCGAAAATTACACATAACGTGAATCAACACATGTGAAAATACACCAATGAGAAAAGAGAATATTTCATAAAGTTAAATATAAATATGCCAAAATCGGAGTATCTTAACTAACGTTGTTTCTCTTTAATTAAAATTTGAAGAGACAATTTAAGACGGCAATGAAAGTTTTGATCGTGATCTTGATCATCGCTTCTGTCATGATAATGGGTGAGAATTTTTAAGTATTAATTTTGCAAATGAGATTTAGATAATTGATTTACACGCTGAAGTGGTTTTAGTATTCAAATTGCCCAATAATTCGGGTGTTATGTGTATTACGGGTGACACTTAGCAAACCTACAGCCTCCATATTTACCCTTCCAGCTGGCCAATATTACACAGCGTTACTGGGTATGCATTGTAAAGTGAGGAATTTATCTCACCCCGAGGAAAAAAAGCATAGCAGAGTTAATTCTGGGAAACGTAGTGGCCATTCGGCAAAATCACATTGTCCTGTACGTTGGTAATCCCACCCATTGTTTTAGCGACTGACACATGTCTGACTGAGAAGGAACTGATCGCTGTAGTACCAAACTTACTACAGTTGCTCCAAGAACTCATTGAGAAAAACGGTAGTGGTCATGGTTAAAGCAATTAAGATAGAATCGCTAGTCCGAACTCGCTCATTCCTAATGCCATATTCAGCTGTTTAGTGTAAATCAAAACTTGAGTCAATCGTGAAGCATTCTGTGCGATTTTAGCAACTGCACGTTTACTTTCCAGCAAAAGTGTCTCGTTATTGTATAAAATGTGTTCATGAAATTGCTTCTGGTCACGACATAAACGTCCTGTTGCACTGGTCAAAGATAAGGTTGATATTCTCAGTTCATTTAATACATGAATATCTCTTTTTGCATAGTTACATCAGGAAAAATATAGATATAACGTGTTAAGTTATTAGCCGATTTATATTTTTAAACTACACTCAATAACGATATTATGTTAAAATTTTATATAATTTTTACTATTTTACAATTAAGGTGTGGAAATGGACAGAGATAGCTGCGTCAACAAATCAAGATGCGCAAAATATGGATACTACGGTCAATGTGAAGTTTGTTGTAAGAAAGCTGGACATAGAGGAGGAACCTGCGATTTTTTCAAGTGTAAATGTAAAGTATAAACTCGAATGTGAATTAAGAATATCAAAGCTGGGAACTGTTTACGATGTGAAAAATAAAGATTATTAAATTTCCGCAAATTATCTTTGAATTACTTAATGATTTCTTTCGTGTTTAAAGCTAAAAAAAATGCAACTTTTTTTAATGAAATTTGACCACATGTACTAGGATAATACCAAACCAACTGCCGTATAAGATAGTGCTATTTTCCGGCGATTAAAATTTTACTTACTAATTACTTTGTCCTAGACGGAGGCGTCAGACGCCATCTTGTATTAAGTTTAATAATTATAATATAAATAAATATTTTAAAATTATTCTAGAAGAAATCGGCAACCCATCCGCACGGCAAACGGTAATTACGAATTTGAGTCCCGTTCCGGGCGGATTTTTTTCTTTCAAATAACTTTCTGATGACGTCGAGTAAACTTATTGTTCTATCAAACTAATACACTGGATAAATGAGTATTGCAGATTTTGCAGGTGTCCAAATTACGTTTCTACCTACTTTCTTCTCCAGATCTTTTTAAAAATTATATTCATTTATAAAATAATCTGTGAATTTTTATCTTTATACAGTAGAGCCTCGATTATCCGATCCCCGATTAACCGGCACCTCGGTTAACCGACCGTTCTAGTCGGCAAATTTCAAATGTCCGCTAGTGATGTAGCGCTACAATATTTGCCTATGTCTTGGCTGCTTTAATATTATTTTTACGTGTTTTAGCTGGCAACACTCATTCGACCATGAAAGGGAGCCAGTATACGAGGATTAATTTTCTATATTTTAACGATACAATAGCGACGATTATAATTTTAAAAAATTTTTGTTAGGCTTAACATCGATAAAAATTCAACGCGAATTAGGTTAATAGCGATATACTAATATACTAATTACATAGGATATAATAATTTACTACATTAATAATGGATTTTTTCATACTTTTCGGTTATCCGACTTTTCAATTATCCGACCAACCCCAGTCCCCAATTGNCCGGCAAGAAGCCCTGGGCTCTAACTTTCAGTTACGGCCGAGCACTCCAAGCCAGTGCTTTGAAGGCATGGGAAGGAAAACCAGAGAATGTGGCAGCAGGACAGCAAGAATTTTTGAAGAGAGCAAAGGTATAAATTTTTTTTAATTTGCAATTGTTAACAAATCTTGTAAAATTGACTGAAAAAATAAGTAAAATTAAGATCAATTACATGATATCATATAAAACATAATAGTTCAAATAGAACTTTACACAATTTTGTATTGTGTAAAGTTCAAGATAAATTATCTGTTCTCAATGAATTGGCACCAATTATAACTAATGTTCAACATCTTAATTTTGTGCCTGCATGCATTCTTTCAGAAAGTAATGTTAATTACTGAAAACATTAAGTACAAAAATGTTTATCTAATATATTTTAATATTTCAGGCTAACAGCGAGGCTTCGGTTGGCAAGTATGGCGGAGGAGTGGCTGGTGCCGCCGCAGGAGAGATCCTCTTCATTAAGGATCACGCCTACTAAAAGAAAATGCATTAATCCTCTGTGTGATATGTGGAAAATCAAATTAACTGGAAAATGTTATTATGAAATTGAAAAACTCAGTTCTAAATGGTATCTTATCAGTTTAAGAGTAAGTTTTTCTTGCAAAATAGTATACTCATGCCACGTCCTAAATAATATCCATTAATTCAATTATATTCCACAAATTCGTTCCTATGTATTATCCTTGTGAACCAAAAATAAATTGTTAGTTGTTAAAAAAAAAGGTGGAAATTTATTAAATCATTCTTGATGTTTCACACATGTTACGTTTGCAGAAGATTTTCTATAATATACTTTGATCCATATAATCCAACTAGATATTCATTTAGAAGGAAGATGAAAAGGACCTTTTGAGTCAGACAGATCATTATAGTGTGAAGTTGACAATACTTAAAAATACTGTGGTGGCTCATGCATTAAATTATACCGTATAACTTTTATCCTCTTAACTTAAAGAAATTTGAAGTACAGTAATCCAAACAACAAAAACAAAGTTACATCATATGATACACTATTTTAATTTTGCACATGGCCAAATTAATAACTTGTATTCCATGGACTAATGAATAATCTGCAGGAAATCTTTGATACCAAACATCATATTATTTCTAAACAGTCTTCCCCTGATGTGCTCCAGGATTTCTTCCATAGATCTCTTGCACAAGTTTGTTTGATTTTATGTAACTTGTGGAATACTAATAAATCTCCTATATCTCCCAATTTGCTTAAATAAAAAATCAGATTATATCATATGCAAAGAAAAGTTTATTTCATTACAATTTTTTTTTATCTGGAAATGGTGAAGTCACTGGAATGGCACAGAGTCAAACATTACCAATAAGTGTTTTACTTTCACAGTTAACTTTTTATGATGATGCAATCCATTTGGATCAGAAAACTAAAGTAATGGTGTATTTTCATAAATGTATCAAAAACATTTACATAGTTTAACTCGAGTAACTTCGAACCATACAGACTCTTCTCGAACGGCCATATCCCGACCCGGACAGTCAAGACGACTGCCTGCCAATCCGGGAGACCCGGGCAAGTGCCTCAAACTTGAACGATGCATTCCGAACGTGCGGGGCCCCGTTCCTCGCAGTCTTCCTTAACGGGTTCGGTCCGATCCACCACGGGTGTGGAAAAAGGCCGTCTCGATGTCCACAGGCAGTAGCAACCAAAAGTATTTTTTTTACATATGTCTGCATAAGTAAACAGTTTGACCTGTTTATCTCAAATAATAATAATAAAAAAAAAAACATAATTATGCTCAGACTTGCTTACAGTTGAAAATATAATTCATAAATTCTTTTGTTGGTAATAACAATTACTAGTATTGTTGCTTTTTTTAGAATTGATCCCAAAAATTATATGCAAATAAATAATGAATTGTTAAAGTTGTTATAAACAACTTTTTAAGGAATTTGACCACCTTAATAAATTTGAAATTATTATTTGCATAATCTCTTATCACAATGATGAGTTGTTAATGTTTTTAATGGCTCATATATGTTGAGAGTTCCATCTCTTGGTAAAAGTTTAATATCTCAACAATACGTTCATATGACCCTTAACACTGGCACCATTCAAGGTTACTACCTTGGAAAGTGCGAGTGTTAAATCGACCACGCCCCTCACCAAAGAGCCCTGCCGCTGGGTACGATTTAAAAAAAAAAAAAAACCCTCTTAGTGCTCCAGTGGAGTCAAAAAGAAAGCCCCGAAAGACTTGGAACATTGAAGAAAATATCTTTTAATTTTTATTACTTAAAACATTTACATTTTTCTTTCTATAAAACAATTTTGATCGTTTTTCTACGGAAATCTCTTCAGAAATTATTCAAATTGGGCTTTCGTTTCATTTTCTAAAGTAACAAAAGCACGATATTAACGAATGCGGCGTGCCTCGAAAGTCAGTTAATCGAGGTAATTAACTTTTTAGTATCTCGGTTAACTGTTTTTTGTGCCACCGCACATATAGAAAAATATATTCCTAACACAAACAGAAGTAATAAGATTACCTGATTCACTTTGAATGTCTTCCTCCTGTCTGAAACGCTCTTCTTCCTCTTCCAAAATGGCGCATTTCATTAATTTCAACAAGAAACTCTGATGGAGGAAGACGGAAAGGTTGTTTGAAATGGGAGCGAAACAAAATAACAGAAAAATCATCTAAAAAAGTTATTGGTTTTGTTAAAATTTTAGGAGGAAAAAAAATGTTTTTTTAATTAAATGCGGCATGGCAAAAATGTCAATAGCGCCCTCTACCGATTAGTGCGTATAGTACACATACTGAAAGTTGACGTGAATTAAATAGAATGATTTCTTATCAAAATTCTTATTAATTCGTTTTTGTTCGTAAAATAGTAATGAAAAGAAAAAAATATGCATTAACACATCCCCAGTGATCAGGTTTTACTAATTCCCTTCGTTGTAGTTAGTTTTCTTAACGGCCGCTACGTGTCTGTGGCGCTGTCCCCATCATTTTTATGTCAAACCGCATTTTTTTTTTAAATAATAATTACTTTAAGCATCCAATAATAAGGGATTAAAGTTACTACGGCGTCAAAAATAGTTTCAAAGAGATGAATTAATGCAAATATCACCCAATAAATCAACAATTTTCTAGTTTCTTCCAGATTATTTTGTTCCACCGACGAAACTCTATATTAGAAAACGTTATTTTAGAGTAAAATATAATAATTTCAAAGAAGAAGAAATTGAAAACACACTTACGAAGCATAAATGGGATAAACAATGGATGTGAACGTGCATAAAAATTCCCTCCCGAATCCTACGGCCGTGTATGAAGCGACTATTATTGCTATAACTGTGAATTAGTGAAATTATGCACCATGCTGTAACATGTACAGGATGGTGTATAAGTCAGTTGATCGTGTTTCGTCTCGGTTATATCTGTGAATACGAACCTTAAACCGAGAACAAAATTGTATTTCTAACAAGAAAATCGCAAAATAGGCTATTTAAGTACTTGAAGAAGACAGCGATTTAATTTTTACAACGGTTAACTGACTTTTGGACCACCTCTTTAGATATAAACAAGTTGCAGCCATCTTCACGCAGAATTCTAGTTCGAAAGCTTTCAAACTGAATTTTGCGATCACACACATACACACACAAAAATACAAACATAAACACGTGCAAACACACACATATTCCATTATCAAATGCTGAACTTACAGGAAAATATATAAAATCTGTCACACTTCGTTTTTTCTTCCAAATATTTTAGAACTCTCGTGTACCTGTTATCTGAATGTAATTTGTCAGATACTACGTCCATTATCTCAATTAATTCCGCCATGTTTCTTCATTCGATAACTGTTTATCCCAACTTATCGACTTTGTTTTAATCGTTCTTTTCGAAACGTTAAAATTATAATTCGAAATTCGAATTTAAAAGATTTATTCGATGAAAACTTATTAAAATTTTATAAATCTCTCTTATTAGAAGAAATTACTTTCAATATATCGCTCATACGGCCTTTAAAGACAATTTATCGCGATTTTCACACGTCATTCAAGTTTTTCACTTGTATTTTATTTTCGTCTCCCGCTCTGTGGACACCGACGGAGCTTTTTAATCATACTTATTACGGGTTCAGCCAGTTGGTAACGAGCTTCTTACTTTTTAAAAAAATGTTATCATCATTATTAAACTATAATATCATTTCAGCTTATAATTTCTATAATGGGAAATGGTAAGCTGAAATGATTTCCCACTCATAATGATTAAATAAAGTCATACACCAATAAGAGCCGAAGGATTTGCCGGATTATTTTTGGGCTACAATATGACTAATTTTCATAATTGGATATAAGGTAATTTGACAAGAGGTAGGCGATTAGGCAGCCATCTCGTGATACAATTAATAATTAATAAATTAAATAATTTAAATTTAAATTTAGACTGTTCTGGAAGAAAAGATATGATGTTAATATGTGCATACACTAATAATTACGAAAAACGTGCACATTTAACTAAATATTTATTCATAATAATAATAATATTATTTATTTTGAAAATTATGGCTCTTTTCGATTGGTTGGAATAGTATATATTTTTACGTCAATTTGACGTCATCTCTTCAAATCTCAATGGGAAATTCTAGAAAATGACGCAAAATTTACGTAAAGTGCGCACTGCTTCAATCATTCGAGCGAACCTTATATTTGGCACGCGGATCTCCAATCAAAATTCTAAATTTCTTTTAACGAAGTTAAACGTACGTAAAATCAATTTAATTTTATATCTATACTTACTTAATGCTTAATTTTTATTTTATTTTATTTTAGAGTAAATTCGCCTGTAAATCGTGCTTTCCCTCACAGTCTCTCTGTTTAACAAGAAAGCTTTGGGATGGTATTTCAATTATTATCGTTAAATTATTTTCTCCTAATTTCATTCCAAAAGAAGTATATTGATAATTTTCACAACGTTTAGCTTATGTTTTATTTAAATAAAATGAAATTATTGGACACGGGAAGGCTCGAGAAATTGACAGATTAAGACAAGATTAGAGAATTTTCATTTTATAATCCCAGGGAAAAACGTAAGAACGATGATTGAGGAACTTAAAAGATATTCTTCCTCACATCATGCTCTTCCTCGGGATGACGTCATATAGGTTTTATTTGGTCTTCCGGACTTAAATGTAAATTGAAAATCCGTAGAGTTTAGGAAAAGATATATTATAAAATTTGTCACGAGATGGCGACACTATCCATTTTTATACCAAATTCATTTGATTAGTTAAGTTGTAGCCGAAATATAGCCCAAAATTATCCCCCAGTTAGTTTGAAATTCATTTTTTTTAATTATAAGCAACTTTCGTTTTTTAGATTGATTGGAATTTTATATTTTAACATTGATTAATTCTAAAATATGGTTTTTGTTTTGAATATTTATTATTATTATTTTACTAGTAGATGAGACCGGCGCTATCTGAGCAAAAATAACAGCAACAAAGATTACGATTATTAGATTATTTCATACTTCTAACCCTTATATTATATTATAGTATTTGTTTTATATAACTACGAAAGTTATCTTACGTAAGGGTTTATCACACCGAGTGATCAATCTAACACATTTTAAATTTTCTTTAAATTGTGTATAGTAGAAAAATAAAGAATTGTAATGTTAATAACGCGAAGAAAAACCAGAAAACTGCACGTGGCAAGTCCGTTGGCCATGCATGAACGAACCCATGACCGACTACCGGCGATCGGTGGTTTTATCTTTTCGGTTACTTGAGTGTACTTATTGGGCTGCAATTTGAAAGAGATATAGACCTATAAATTCCCACCGTCGTCCGTCCGTCTCTGACCTTCCTTAATCTCAAGAACGGAATTTGATGAAAGTCGAGACCAGACATGAAAATTGTAAGAGAAAAGAACCAGATTACCTATATATAAACTTCCGATTTGTACCGTCGCGTTATTTCGATACAAAAATTTTCCCCCGAACGGAGTTAGTTATATATAACCGTCACGACACTATTGCTAATAGGAAAAGCATGATGTATGGGGGCAAAACACTATTACAATTACACTCTATGCAGGCGAGTGCTATTTGCTACTTCTAGCAGAAATGGCGTAATGGCGCATGTATTTCGCTGCTTCACGTAATTTATCTAATTTATCCGTAGACTGTATTAAAGCTATTGTTTTCCCGATTAAAAGTTTCTAACTATCGAATTCCTATAAGTAAATTCTTAATATGGGGAGGAGTCTTATAAAAAAAATTACAGGTTTATTTTAATATCAGAATTTTAGAATTTTTATTTTTCCAACTTTATTTATATAGTACAGGAAAATATTGTAATTTGACCCTCCAGGGATTTTTGCAAATCTTGACATTTTGAGACCCTGCACCCAAAAAGTTAAAAAATGGGGAAAACTCCCCCAGTATGTGTCCCATTTAACATCTCAGGATAGAGTAAGGATGTATATCCCTTTATATACAAGTTACCATGTCAAATGAAATTCTTGGATATAACTTGTATATAAAGGAATTGGATGCTATTAAGTTTTGGGAGACAGAGCTTTTATTTATTATTATTATTTTTTTAATACTCTTTCAGCCCTGTGGACACTAACAGGGCCTCTTATAGCAGGCCCACAATGGGGTGACTGGGTGGTGAGGGACGGGGCCCGACATATCCGAACGGTCCACCCCCCAAAAAATTCCTGGGGATTCCTTGAGCCGTCCGAATTCGATCCCGAGTCCTTCTGAGCAGTAGGCTGCCACCTTGACCGCTCGGCCATCTGGCCTGAGAGAGAGAGCTTAAGGGAGGATACCTCATGTCATACCTGAAGTGGGGTCAAACTTAATTAAAATTTTACTTCATAATTTGAAGTTTAGACGATGTACTGTACAAAAAGTCAAAAATAATTTTTGAGTCCATTTTTATCCCTTATACACTACCACAGAAGTAACAGTCTTAAAAAAAATGCTTTGAAGAACTCTTCTTAAACACAGGTAAAAATTGGTAAAAAAAACTTTTTTTACCAATTTTTACCATATGTTTTTTTACCTGTAATTTTTACCTGTGTGCATTTTTTTTTAAGACTGTTACTTCTGTGGTAGTGTATAAGGGATAAAGATGGACTCAAAAGTTATTTTTGACTTTTTGTACATAGTCTAAACTTCAAATTATGAAGAAAACACATCCTGAGTTATCACTAAAATTTAACTCATTATTCACATTTACAAATTTTAAAAAATTCATCTTTACCTTTTTTTATAATAATCAATAATATAAGAGTTATTTTTAATAGTGCATAACAGTTGGCACCACATAATTTTAACTTGAGCTAGTTCATAGTGTTTTTAATGTTTATGTTTGTTAAGCTATGGCAACGCAACTTAGGCGATCTGCCTAGGGGATGCCTTCCGGAAGGTCTTTTTAATGGAAACTGGCCCCTATTTAGGCGTTACAGATGTGGAGAAAACCCAGAAAACTCCATGTGGCCAGCCCGTCCAAGCGAGGCATGAACCCACGACCAAACTCCCAGTATTCAGGGTACAAAGACCGCTTGGCCACTGGTGGTTATATGGTTTTTAAACTTAAAAAATTAACATTTCATTGCTAGATTTTCAAGGAAATAGCTGTCCAAAGTTAACATTAAATTTCATTTTTATTTAGGCATTCATCATTTTTTCTAAACTCATTGCTTTAAAAAAAAAATATAAATTTTTTGGTAGCAGATTATTTCCATGACACGGGTCTTACGACTAAAAATATTTCAGAATGGAATTCAAATTTTTCATATGATATTACCTTATGATTGAATTAATTTAAAAGTGTAAAAAAAGTCTAATAATTGTCTAAATTGCAGAAAAATTATGCAATGAATGTCCCTTTATCCTGTCAGATATTTGACATATATATTCATCAAAGTAATTATATCTTATATGAATATGTACTGTACATTACAGAATATTTCAGATCTTTCTAATAAACTTAAGTCAAAGAAATAAATTTTATTTCTTGAAAATACCATTTTATATATGAATTTGTCACACACTATAGTTATTAAATTTAAAAAATTTATTCTTCTTATACAAATAACTTATAATATTTATTATTATTATTTTTTTAATACTCTTTCAGCCCTGTGGACACTAACAGGGCCTCTTATAGCAGGCCCACAATGGGGTGACTGGGTGGTGAGGGACGGGGCCCGACATATCCGAACGGTCCACCCCCCAAAAAATTCCTGGGGATTCCTTGAGCCGTCCGAATTCGATCCCGAGTCCTTCTGAGCAGTAGGCTGCCACCTTGACCGCTCGGCCATCTGGCCTGAGAGAGAGAGCTTAAGGGAGGATACCTCATGTCATACCTGAAGTGGGGTCAAACTTAATTAAAATTTTACTTCATAATTTGAAGTTTAGACGATGTACTGTACAAAAAGTCAAAAATAACTTTTGAGTCTGGTGTATAAGTCAGTTGATCGTGTTTCGTCTCGGTTANGAACAGAAACGTTATCTTTGTAATTAAGTAAACTGGGTTTGCTTTTTAATTGTAGTGCTACGATACTTTGGTTTTATTTATGTACTCTTCCATATTGTTATATTTTGTGTAAATGAATCTCCACGTGTCAAGAACTATGTTTTTGTTTTCTTTGTGTAATTGTACGCAGGGACTATGTCGGGTCACTCCTAATGCTGCGCAATAGGGTGCGGACTGATTAGTGGAGAACAAAGGTCATGTGTAGAAGGGTATAAAGAGAGACTGTCTCGTGTGTGGAAGGACTCTCTCTTTTCGTTTGATTGGTGCTACAAGGACGGACGGACGAGCGAGCAGAGACTCACAAGGAGATCGGACTAAGAACAAAGAAGGATAGTAGCAACACGTGTGTACCACCATGTAATGATTGTATATAGAATTAAGTCGTTTTAGTTTAGAATTTAGAAACAAGTTTTTCCTTTGTATTCAGAATATCTACCTACTTTTGTAAGTCAGACCGATAATGGAACTGATCACAAAATGTTATTAAAAACAAATTTCATTCCAAGTGCCATTGTACAGTCCTCATTCGTTTTTATTTTCTTATACACCCATAATCAAGATATTCCGATATATCTGATTATTTAACAAATTTAGTAATTTGTTTCAAACATGTCAACTTTGGGGGTTCTTTTACAACTTCTCCAAATTTTATTTCATCTGAAAAGAAGAACTAAAACTCAGTTAAACATGAAAAATTACATATAAAAATTTCTAACATATGTACAGTCAACCCCCCTATAAGGTGATAGATACATTCGCTTTATAAGAATTTCGTGTTGTAGGAATCCTCAAATACATGAGCCAATCACTGCCTGGCACGTGTGCAGTTTACGGACTACGGCTGTTTGAAAGGTTTTCTTCCATAATATTAATCGATTTTAGACTAATTTCACTCAACATTTCCAAAACATGTATAATTTTTTGGGAATAATCTGTATAAACTATGCTATAAACAAAAAATTGTTGGATAACTTACCGAGTGTGCACTGTTCGACGACGCCATTGCTTAAGCTTGTTTTCGTCGTGGAGCAGCACACCAAATGGCACCCGCGTTTTCTGATAAGTTATTTTTCTGTGAAAAATTTGTTGAACTTTGGAGACATAATTTTTATGACCGTTGAATAAAAAATGTTTTTTTCACAAGAAATGTATACATTTACAGTACTGTACCTGTAATTTACAGACTTACGGTACCTAATTTAGGCCTATATACTGTACAGACGATAGTACCCGCCTAAACTCTCTGTAGTGTGTAAGTAGTTTGGCTGCTCGTCATCTATTGGTCCAGATTTGACCAATCCTGTCACGACATGAGTCGGTGATGACGTTTTACCGCATTTTATGAGTTTCTTTTAGCCTCTTTATATGAATACGGTTGCAATTTTTCGCCGCGATATACGAATCTGCATTATATGAACCTGCGTTATAAGGGGGTCTACTGTAATACCTTTAAATTCTTCAAAGTCATCTTTTTTGTTTTCAATTTTCATTAGTTTTTTCTCTTTTTTCTTCTGTTGTGATAATTTTCTTTTCCTAACAAAAAATAATTTAGCTTAAAATTTCCATTCCATCTAATTAGCAATAACTGCTATGATAAAAAAAATCCAGCAACAAGTTGCATAACTAATGTACTTTCTCACCACACCGGGTTGTATACTTTTCAAATAAACAACTATCTACAATTAACCAGTAACCAGCGCGAAATTCTTTAAAATCAGCGAACGTTTTGGATTCCCCTTCTGGGATCTTCTTCAGGCTTACTTTTTATACCTTTCGTTATAACTGGATTCTTTAATTCGAATGTTTTTTCAAAAATATGGAACGTGCCATTTTTCAAAAAAATTTCCGAAAGTGGAAGGAATCCACGTGTTATTTTAAATATCATTTTCTACCAATGGGGATTTGTTGTGTGCAATATCTCATAAAATTTATCTTATAAAATATATTATGATTTATCGTCAATTAAAAATTGCCATGCTGCAGAGAGATTTATTTCTTCTTTGAAATTAATGCATGCGGATTTGCGATCGGCTTTAAAGATTTCCACTGCCTCCAAAGTTCTTAGTTGTCCCTGGTGTTGGGTGGTGCGAATAACGTGCGCTTCATCGAAGATAGGTGTGATGCCCGGGTTTGTTGCATACGTAGATAGGGCCGTCATACATTTATTATGTTCGATGTCTGATTTATGCTCTTTTAATCTTGTGGCCAATGAACGCTTGGTGGATCCGATATACACTAAAGGCCTATCCCATCTGTTATCTTTTAATGGAATACTGTATATCCCTGGAAGCCTGTTTGGGTCCGAATTGTCCTTCCCGTTCCTTAATAAACTGTAAATGGTTGGGTTTCTTTTGTATGCAATCTTAATTCCCTTTATTTTTGCAATTTTTTCGTACATTGCCTTTAGATGTGGGTTATACGTTATTGGTACCCTCTCTACGCTATCCTCATTTCCATTATTTAGTACCTCTACCTTTTCTTCTACAAGATTCTGCAAACGCTGGTGCTGTTTACACAATCCTTTTATAATATTGCTGTAACCATGCTCTTTAGCGATCTTCCTAATGTAATTTAATTCTCGTTGGAGGGCTTGGGAGGTGGAAGAATGCGTATACGCTCTTTCTACTAATGCTCTAAACACCGCTATCTTATAAGAAAATGGGTCACAAGATTTATAAGGTATATACGTTGATATCGCTGTAGGTTTTCTGTATACATAAGTTTGTACCACCCTTTCTTTCATATCTATGACTATATCCAAGAAGTGTACTTTATCCTTACTTTGTTGTTCCAGTTCCACTACGAGGCCATATGGGTTGTTGTTCATTGTTTCCATAAAATGATTTATATCCGGCTCAGTTTTCCAAAGGATAATTATATCGTCGATATATCTTCCGTACAGGCTAATATTTGGGAGAAAGGAGGGAAGGACTTTGCTTTCTAATATTCTGATTACCATTTCGAATAAATCTCCAGATAATGGACTTCCCATTGGCATTCCTCTTCCTTGCTTGTATATGGTGTTCTTGAATTGGAATACGGAATTGTAACAAGCCAGATGCACTAACTCGAGTATATTGTGGTGCAATGTGGTGTCCTCTATGCCAGAAAGAAGGAAGTCCCTAAGTGCAAAAAAACATGGTTGAATTTTATTGATGGGTATAAGGATCTAAAATCCAATACCGTTGCGCAATCTGGAGTGTCTATCTTCTTAAGTTCTTTCTTATAAGATAGTGGCGTTTAGAGCATTAGTAGAAAGAGCATATATGCATTCTTCCACCTCCCAAGCCCTCCAATGAGAATTAAATTACATTAGGAAGATCGCTAAAGAGCATGGTTACAGCAATATTATAAAAGGATTGTGTAAACAGCACCAGCGTTTGCAGAATCTTGTAGAAGAAAAGGTAGAGGTACTAAATAATGGAAATGAGGATAGCGTACAGAGGGTACCAATAACGTATAACCCGCATCTAAAGGCAATGTACGAAAAAATTGCAAAAATAAAGGGAATTAAGATTGCATACAAAAGAAACCCAACCATTTACAGTTTATTAAGGAACGGGAAGGACAATTCGGACCCAAACAGGCTTCCAGGGATATACAGTATTCCATTAAAAGATAACAGATGGGATAGGCCTTTAGTGTATATCGGATCCACCAAGCGTTCATTGGCCACAAGATTAAAAGAGCATAAATCAGACATCGAACATAATAAATGTACGACGGCCCTATCTACGTATGCAACAAACCCGGGCATCACACCTATCTTCGATGAAGCGCATGTTATTCGCACCACCCAACACCAGGGACAACTAAGAACTTTGGAGGCAGTGGAAATCTTTAAAGCCGATCGCAAATCCGCATGCATTAATTTCAAAGAAGATATAAATCTCTCTGCAGCATGGCAATTTTTAATTGACGATAAATCATAATATATTTTATAAGATAACTTTTATGAGATATTGCACACAACAAATCCCCATTGGTAGAAAATGATATTTGAAATAATACGTGGATTCCTTCCACTTTCGGAAATTTTTTTGAAAAATGGCCGTTCCATATTTTTTAAAAGACATTCAAATTAAAGAATTCAGTTATAACAAAAGGTATAAAAAGTAAGCCTGAAGAAGATCCCAGGAGGGGAATCAAAAACGTTCTCCGATTTTAAAGAATTTCGCGCCGGATACTGGTTAATTGTAGATAGTTGTTTATTTGAAAAGTTGCATAACTTTCAAGTTTTTAATATAATATAATATAATATAATATATCTATACTAATATTATAAAGAGGTAAAGTTTGTAAGTTTGGATTTAGGAGGTAATCTCCAAAACTACTTCTGATTTCAAAAATTCTTTCACCAATATTTAGAATGGACCTTCAGGATGGACATAGGCTGTATATTATTCTGTTAAACATTCATATAAATTAAAAGATATTTTGATGTCAGTGTGTGGTGAGGGGCAAGACGCGTATGCATATGAGATAGGTAGCTGCACGGTGCACTCGTGTGGTTGGCGAGATACGCAGTGCACTTGTCCAAAGTTGTATATTATATAGATGTCGAAATTCCCCCATGGGGAGAGGGACAAAATTAAGGCTTACCGTGAAGAACTCAGCTTCTATTATACTATTTTAGATGCAGTTTTTTGTGTTTTTGATTGCATTTTAATAGAGTACATCAAGAGAATGTACACTAAGAAGGGATTTTTTTAAATTCCCTCCCACAGGGAGTGTTATATATTTATAATAGATACATTTTGAGCCACAGCAATGCATGGCCAGATACAGATGTACTTAATGTAATAAATTAAAAAATTGAAATAAACAGTCACTGACAGAAGCTATTAACAGTTCATTTGTCTATTGTATCACTAACCATTGATTTGAGGATCTGGGCTGAATGATTAAAACATGCTAACTTACTACTTGTATAAGTTTATCACTTCTTACTGGAATTTGTTAATACAGTAGAGCGTCGATTATCTGAATCAATTGGGGACTGGGGTTGTTCGGAAGATCGGTATTTCGGATAACCGATTATGTATGAAAAAATATATTAATTTATCCCATCTTCACATTTTTCTCCGTTGCGTGTCGCTTTGCATTGAATTTTCGTCGATGTTAAGTCTAACAAAGACTATTGTATCGTTAAAAATTATTTTTTTATATTATACGAACAAAATAAATATATTTAAAAATATAAAAACAATAAAAAATTATACTTCAGAAGTTAATTTAGTATCAAAAACGTAAAATATTTGAGTAGCCCAAGACATAGCCAAAGATTGCAGTGCCACAGCACTGGCGAAAATTTAAATTTGCTGACTGGAATTCTTTCGGATGATTGACTTTCGAATAATCGACGCTCTACTGAATATTGATATTAATAATAATAATAGCAAAAATCAATCAAAATTACTTATAACACTATTTGAAAAGGGATATAATTCAGAAACATTGCGAGATGTACAAAATATCTTCATTTTCTTTTATGATGCTTATAAATGTGCTTATTTTCTATAGGGAAAATGATATTTTGCATCTTCTATGTTCTCAATGCATAATGAAAATACAATGACAACTTTGTTATATTGTTTCGAAACTTTGAAATTTTCTTACAGATGTCTCTGGTTAACTAAATTTTGAATTTTCACTCATTTCATACAAGCAAATTATTGGGCTGCAATTTGAAAAAATTGTAGACCTATAAATTCCCACTGTCATCCATCTGACCTTCTGTATAATCTTGAAAATGGTGTTAGATACATGAAAGTCAAGATATATGGAAAGCTTAAGGACAGGAGGTCCCTATTAATTATATACGAATTTCTGATGCAAACCAGAAGTCACGTTATTTCAGTTCAAATATTTTCCTGAAAGGAGTTAGATAGATGACAGGCAAAACTCAATTGGTAACAGGAAAAGTATGATGTACAGGGGCAAAACACTACAGTACTAATTTGAGGTGGAAAGCATATATTTTAAATTAAATAAATAAAAATATGATTAAATGTTGCAGCTCCCAAAATTGTGATGATGTCACAATAAATAGTTTCTTGTTATATTTGTAAAATCTTAAATTCTTATACAGTATATGTATGAAGAAATTTAGTAAAATTTTCTTTAAATGATTGTCAAAATAAAAATTTCTTTCTGAAAATAGTAGTATATTAATAATAAACCAAGATTATGACGGTTTTGTGAAAAATAAACAACTTTTATAATGATGATGAATGGTCATGCTTGTGATATGAATAGTCATTATAGAAAAGTTTTCATCCATATTTACAAATCTTAGTATTAAAAAATAGAATTGAGAGCTAGTTCAACAATAAAGTAGGTATTTTTAAAATAAAATAATTATTTTTACTCAATATTATATACCAGGGATGGCCAAACCTTGTCAGAGTAGGAACCATATATTGCCCATCAGAAATATGCAAGAGCCACAACCTCTATGGGAATAGTATTATATATATGGTTAAAATACTATAGTTAATAGTGGTATGTAATATTAGGTATACTACCTAATATTACATACTACCTAAGTATACCTAATATTACATACTACCTAGGTATACTACCTAATATTACTTCGTACACAATGATTGTGTACAAAGTAATATTACGTAGCACAGTAATTTATTTAGATATACTGGGCTTAAGGTTTTTTAAAAATGTTATGGTTTAAAAAATAGTTAAACCACTTTCATTCATTAATATTATTTAACAGTTGAAACATTGGAATTGAAAGTGTATCAGAAAACATTTGTGCCTTATTTTGCTTGTATTGAAGGAAATCAACTGAGGAGGAAAATATTGTAAATTTCCAAAATTTATCTGGGTAAAATAAAGTTGTTGATTGTTTGGTGATTTTGGCATCTGTGGATGTGCTAATTCCTAGAAAATTACTGTTTTGACTGTATAATATTGGGTTGTTCGGAAAGTAAGTTCGTTTTTTTTCTGTGGAAAAAAAACGCAATATTCTTATGATAAATAAATATTTTATTGAATTATATGTTGACCATTTTGGTCAAATACCTGTTGTCATCGTTTCTGGTAGTAGCACGATTTCACATTCATAAAAGTTTTGATCGTTGCTTACAAAAAACCGATCCAAGTGATTTTTGACATTATCATTTCAAGTAAATGTCTTACAGTTAAAAAAAGTTATACAGACCGGAACAAGTAATAATCTGAGTGTGCTCGATCTGGCGAATACGGTTGGTGTGATAGCACGTCCCATCTAAGTTATAACAGTTTCTGACGAGTTACCAAACTTGTGTGAAATTTGACATTATTGTGGTAAAACACTACAGCTTTTTTTTTTTTATCAATTCTGGCTGGCTTTTTCTGTTTGATGATATTACGCAATTTGTTTACTCGAATGCAGTACACTTTCGAATCAATTGTTAAATTGTCTGGTAAAATCTCCAAAAAAAATTTCCTTAATATCCCACCAAATAGAGCATTTCTCTTTAAGAACTCGTGGAATTCATATATCGAGCTTTGAAACGAAACCAATTTGTTTCAAGTACTCATAAACAGTTCAATTTGACAAATTTAATCTCTTAGTGATTTCACGTGTTGTTATTCCGCAGTTTGCTTCAATCGGTACTTTTATTTTGTTTTCATTGGCTTCAATTGGCCATCCATAACGTGGTGCATCTTCAATACTGAAATTGCGAGAACGAAATTTTGTAAACCAGTTTTGGCACTGTCGTTCTGTCAACACATCTCCACCATACATGTCACATGATTTTTTTCTTGCTTGAACAGCATTTTTATTTTTTTGGTAATAAAAAAGCAAAATATGCCGAAGTTGCTGCTTTCGATCTTCCATATTTGATGGGACACAAAAAATAAACAATTGCACGAAATCAAACAAAATTTTTTATAAATAAGCCATAAAATGCTAGCTGTCAAAATATATAATGATAATATGGTTTAGAACGAAAATTGCAGGAAAAATACCACTAACCCGTCTAGTGGTAAAAAAAACAAACTTACTTTCCGAACAACCCAATATATTGGTATTGAAGATACAGAACTGAAGCATTGTATAGATTATAGACTCTTCTTCTTTGCTTAAATGTAAACAAAAACTTTAAAAAAAAAATCAACAATAATTATACTTACAACTGTTTATTTTTTAACTTTTTGTCATTCTTTACTGTTTCATTTTTTTCTAAAACATCAACACCATATTTTCGGTCAATTTCTGCCTCCACAAGTGACTGACTGACTAGTCGATTAATCCTCCAAATGAAATGCTCTTCCGTTTCATTTTCCCTCTGTTTCATTTTATCCGGTATATATTTCACTGGATTTGTCATTCCTTCTTGTTCTTTTTCTTTATCACTTTTAACTATTAAAGAAATGTTAGTTAGTAAATTAGCCTTTCCTTTACTAAAAATCTAGTTTATAACTCTATTGCAATTCTTTTAATATAATTACTTCAAAACTTGCTTTATTGAAGTAAAAACTAATTTATACATGGATCATTCTCAGAGAAGTGGACAATTTGATGTCCTTACTTCATAACACATAGAAAAGTCCTAACTTTAAAGCAGAAAACATTGCATTGTAGTCATCATTCCAATCACAATCATGATATATGCTAAAAGTGATTTTCATCAATTGTTTAAAGGCTGAAAATCCAGATGTATGTATTTGCATGTTATTCCCTCACACATCCCTACCTACCTGCACTTCATTTAATATATCATACATAAATGTATAGTAACAACTTATTTCAACCAAGTAATGCCTAAGTATGGATGAAGAAGTGTACTATGTTTGTATATTTTCATGAAAATAAAAACTTTCATTTCCATTCTGAGTGAAAAAAGTAGTCTCCATGGCATGCCATCATTCCCTCACAAGGAGATGTTACTTCCTGCATAGGTCAACAAAAAAATGGTGCTTCATGATTAATATAGTCCTTACCCACAATGCACTAATGAGAAGAGGTTCCAGCATGCTTTGCTGCTTGATTACATTGCTTCGAGAAATTACAGCATATTTCAGCCTCTATCCTAAGTAACTAGTTCCCCTGATCATCATTTTTCCACTAAATACTTTGTGATCCTTTTCAAATTATGAAAATTGTAATTCTGGTTGGTAGAAACAAACCAAGGAGCAGATTAATGAAATAAAAAAAATTATGAGAAGCTGTAAGCATTGGAGAAACTACCATCTTTCTGCAATTTCATTATTTTCTCACTGTATGGTAGGTGAGAGAATGATTGTGAGCTGGAGGGAATGAGACACTTTACTTAAATCTACTTTTAGCCAACTGATATTGGATGGCCTCACAATTCTGAGTCACTTCCTTTTCCAGCAATGAATGGCATATGTGATGCATTGTAAACAATAGACCCAAAAACAAACATCATACCTGCAGAATCCAGGGCAAAGAGAAGAGAATATGACAGGAGAAGAGATATGATGAAAAATGATCCAATGCTAAAGAATCACTTGAAGAAAGAATGATCAAAATATGAGATTCATTTTTACTGAATGAAACATTTTTAAAACTTGTTATTTTGTTTTAAAGACAAATTAGTCTTTAATTGCAAATNTAGTAAAATTAAAATAAATTAAAAAATAACTAAGTAAAAAATATGAATATTGTAAGCTTGCCAATTAAGGGGGGTTTATTCCCTACTGTTGGGATGGACTAAGGTCAATTTGTATGTGGGTGGCAGTTTTAAGGAGGCAGAAAGAGACAAGTGTTTCACAAAGAAACTGTTTATTTAGGTGACAATGCTTACATAATTAGGTCAATGTCCGGAAGTCCAGAATTTGGTTCATGTTGTCTTTGAAAGTTCTTTCCTTTCTCTTTTCATGTTGGCAGAGCCCCGGGGTATTGGCGAGTCAGTCTTTGTTGGTGTTGAAATTAACCACACAAAATGTCTAAGGATTCACAAGGAACTGATGACGTTGAGTGCACCCGATGGTCTGGAGAGGATGATGCTCTTCTGTCCTTTCTGAACTAGTTCTTATCAAACCTCTTGATTCGGTTCATCGCTTATTGCTAGACCTTTTTCTCCTTGCTTCTCAATTGGTCTCCCACCTGTCTCCAGGTGTAAATGGAGCTCTGTTCAGGGTGCGGGAAAGGTCAGCTAGATATGGTCTATCCGACACTATCTCTTAGACTCTGATCGCGTTTTGTCGATGACTATGACACCCATGCTCATTCTTAATATTTTTCTAGTTTCATTTTACTTTCTAAATTGCATTTTAAGTGTTAAATATTTCCATTTTTAATTTTCTTTATCTAAAATTTTGTTTTTTCCACTATTCTTTATGAGCATCAACATCAAAGTTCAGTGTCGCAGATTCAACACTTATATAATTTATTTTCTTGATGGTTTAACTTAACAAATTTTTCTTTCTTCTTTTTTTTTGCACTGTTTCCAGGTCTCACAATATTAAATAATAAAATAACTATAAAATACTATTAAAATAAGATAAAGGGTATATATGTAAAAAAATAGAAGTTAAAACTTGCTAAAAAGTTGGCAAATAGAAAAGTTAAAATCAACAAAAATAATAGAATGAATTTAAACACTGGCATTGCAGGGGCATCATGGCTTTTTTATAACAATGACCAACCCATTTGCCAAACATTTTTTATTCATCAAAATAAAAAAGTTATTGGCCAGGTTACTTTTTTAAAAGTTATTTGTCAGGTCATTTTTTGCTTAATGTGATTTTTTGTACCAACCTGAAATAAAGGACAACCAATAATATTAAAAAAAAATGAAAAGTTTTTATGACAGTTTCTCAAGCAACTTTATTTTTGTTTATTAACAGTAAAATTGTATCAGACCAACCTCATAAAACTGATACTCTTTGACTACTCGACTTACTGAACCTCATGTTCTGTGATACTCTTTTTCACCAAGTGACTTTTTGTTTAATCCCAACTGCTCTCTGGCTATTTGCCACTCCAATCGTCAGATAAACATAATTTTCATAAATTGCAAATTTTGTGACAGGCAACATGATTGCTGCATTGTCATCAGTGAAATCTGTCAACCATTATTGGAATAATAAGAAGAATCCATTTTAAGATGTCCTTCCTCCCCCACATTTTATTAATTCACTGTACCATATGATAGTCAGTCTACCCAATAAACATACAGTGAAGTGTTTTACACCTTTTACTTTAAAGTTAACCAGCAAAATCTCTAGTGTTTTTTATGTGTCAATTTTTCTTTTTCTAATTTTTTTAGTAAGTTTTAACTTTTATGTTTTTCAGCTATACCTTTTATCACATTTTAGTAGTATTTTGTAGTTATTTTATTATTTACTTATTTTTTAATTTGAGTTTTATTAGTTTTACCCTTTCATTTTAAAAAACTTGGTTACTCCAGCTGTCACTATTAATTAAATATCATTTTAGATAATCAAATTTTTTTTGTTTTACTTGTATATAGGATAATAAATAGCTGTTAATTTTACTGTAAATTATTTTGTAGTTTCATCAAATATGTATGATAAGAACTGAAGTGGAGCAAATAGCCCAAAAATGCATTTCCTTCTTATAAAATAAAGTCTATATTACCAATCAACAGTGTTACTGTATGATAAGTTCTCCATAGCAATTCTGTGCTTACTTTCGAGGAACTAAATAGAGAGAACAAGAAGCAATTGAGTACAGAAGCTACATATTTATAATGTTATTTTAATTTATACTGATATTAAATTTGTTNGCACAATTACTACAACAAATTTCTTGTGTCAGAACAAAGACATAATTATGTTATACACACACACACAGTAAAACCTAGCTAATTTGGAATTCACAATAATTCAAACTACTATTTTGTAATTTGTACTTTTTTAAATAATAAATTTGTTGATTCTAGTTCAGGCTTTAATAACTATTAATATTACTTTACCCTTAGACACATACATCAAGATGTGATCAAGGAACAGTTAGAAAATGAATTGCAAACAAAACTTAGTAGTTCTTAAATTAAGCTCAAATTAATAATGTTGGCAATGATAGGAAATAGCCAAACAATCTGTCAGATTTATGGGCTATATTTTAAAGCTACTTAATAATCAGAATCAAGACAATTTGTCTAGGGGTAGGCAATTAGGTTACATCTCTTGATAAATTTAATAATAAATAAATTTTAAAATTTAATTTAACTACTCTAGAAGAAAAGAATCAGCCTGAAGTATAATTCAAACTTGCAACTCCTTCTTGCCTTGCAGTTGTGTTGCCAGTTACACTGACCAGATCTCTGTTCAATCTCCTCTTCTTGAACTATTAATTAATGAATTAATTCAAATATAACCATACTGGTCACTCTCAGTGCTGACAGGGACTTTAGTGCCCATGGTCCTCTATGGATCTCACTACTTCTGCCTTAACCCCAGCATTTATTAAATTTATCAAGAAATGGTTCCTATCTGTACACAAATTGCTTTGATTCTAATTATTAAGTAAATTTAAAATATAGCCTGCAAAATTCAGTAGCTTGTTTGGCAATGTTGAAGTATTGGATTGTAATTTATATATATGGTAAGAACAATGCTGCTACTACTTTTGCATTGTAAAGTTTATAAAATCACTAATTATTTGTTCATTTAAAGTGCAAATAAAATTTGACTTTAAATAAAAAGTGTACTTTTTGGACCAATACAAATACACATTTCAGTAAAAAATCTTGCCAATTCAGATTTGCCCTAATTTTGACTAGGCTTTTCCCCAATTAGTTTGAATTAATGAGGTTCTACTGTATTTTTTTCCCCCTGCAATCTTTGAAGAATAACCAAGCTATATTCTTTAAAAGTAAGAACAGAATTGCTATGAAGAATTTACTGTACAGGAATACTGTTGATTGGTAATGTAAATTTTATTTTATAAAAAAAAAAAAAAGAATTTTGGGGTATTTGTCCATCTTCAGTCTTTATTATACATATTTGATGAAAACTATAGAATAATTTACAATAAAATTAACAGCTATTTATTATCCTATATACAAGTAAAAACCATAAGAAAGTAGATTACCTGAAATGATATTTAATAGTAACAACTGGAGTAACTGAATTTTTAAAACAAAGGGTAAAACTAGTAAAATTAAAATAAATTAAAAAATATGAATATTAAATAATAAAATAACTATAAAATACTATTAAAATAAGATAAAGGGTATATATGTAAAAAAATAGAAGTTAAAACTTGCTAAAAAGTTGGCAAATAGAAAAGTTAAAATCAACAAAAATAATAGAATGAATTTAAACACTGGCATTGCAGGGGCATCATGGCTTTTTTATAACAATGACCAACCCATTTGCCAAACATTTTTTATTCATCAAAATAAAAAAGTTATTGGCCAGGTTACTTTTTTAAAAGTTATTTGTCAGGTCATTTTTTGCTTAATGTGATTTTTTGTACCAACCTGAAATAAAGGACAACCAATAATATTAAAAAAAAATGAAAAGTTTTTATGACAGTTTCTCAAGCAACTTTATTTTTGTTTATTAACAGTAAAATTGTATCAGACCAACCTCATAAAACTGATACTCTTTGACTACTTGACTTACTGAACCTCATGTTCTGTGATACTCTTTTTCACCAAGTGACTTTTTGTTTAATCCCAACTGCTCTCTGGCTATTTGCCACTCCAATCGTCAGATAAACATAATTTTCATAAATTGCAAATTTTGTGACAGGCAACATGATTGCTGCATTGTCATCAGTGAAATCTGTCAACCATTATTGGAATAATAAGAAGAATCCATTTTAAGATGTCCTTCCTCCCCCACATTTTATTAATTCACTGTACCATATGATAGTCAGTCTACCCAATAAACATACAGTGAAGTGTTTTACACCTTTTACTTTAAAGTTAACCAGCAAAATCTCTAGTGTTTTTTATGTGTCAATTTTTCTTTTTCTAATTTTTTTAGTAAGTTTTAACTTTTATGTTTTTCAGCTATACCTTTTATCACATTTTAGTAGTATTTTGTAGTTATTTTATTATTTACTTATTTTTTAATTTGAGTTTTATTAGTTTTACCCTTTCATTTTAAAAAACTTGGTTACTCCAGCTGTCACTATTAATTAAATATCATTTTAGATAATCAAATTTTTTTTGTTTTACTTGTATATAGGATAATAAATAGCTGTTAATTTTACTGTAAATTATTTTGTAGTTTCATCAAATATGTATGATAAGAACTGAAGTGGAGCAAATAGCCCAAAAATGCATTTCCTTCTTATAAAATAAAGTCTATATTACCAATCAACAGTGTTACTGTATGATAAGTTCTCCATAGCAATTCTGTGCTTACTTTCGAGGAACTAAATAGAGAGAACAAGAAGCAATTGAGTACAGAAGCTACATATTTATAATGTTATTTTAATTTATACTGATATTAAATTTGTTCTTATGAAGACTTGCTCTTCAAATTTGAAAATGTAAATATATCTTATTTTGAATATATTATACTAATATTACTAAAAAAAATCAAATCACTCATATATGAAATATCTTTAGATAAACATGGAATATTTGTTCTACTTTTACATGAATAAGATAGGTTATGTATGGAATGTGCTTGTAATTTTTTTTTGTTAATTTCTTTCATTGTAATTGTTATATCTTTAAATTTAGCAACAAAAGACAGTAATATTTATTTTATTTACAATTTTTGGTGCATGTTGTCACTCTATACAGGGTCTTCCAAAATGTATTCTATAATTTTAAATTACTGTAATTATGTTAATTATTACTTGAGGAGTATATGATATACACCAATTGATACAGTAACTCTCCAAATTTCATCTCACAGTTTGCATTCAAGCATTCTGTTGTTTATTGCCTCTAGGAAACACTATAAACAAAAACAATAACTCTGCAACAGAGAAGGCATTTTGTGTTTTTCAGTTTGTAAACTTTGAATCATTTTACGTTCTCCTGGAATTGTCCATATTATCAAAGAAGTTTGTCTTGCATGGTGGATCAACTGAAAAAAAGATTTACAGCATTTGTTTTCCTAAAATAATTTTTTGTAAAAGTTGTTTAGGTCATAATAAATATATTGTGGGTATATCACTTTAAAATTGTCTGCAAAACTCACATTGCACAATGATGAGTGATTTTGACTTTGTGAACTGCAGAACACAAAATGCCTTCTCTGTTGCAGATTTGCCATTTTCATTTACAGTGCTTCCTAGTGGTAGTAGACAACAAGGCATTTGAATGCAAGACATGAAACTTAGACAGTTAAAGTAGACCCCCCTATAACACGGGTTCATATAACATGGATTCGTATATCGTGGCGAAAAAATTGCGACCGTATTCGTATAAAGACGCTAAAAGAGACTCGTAAAATGCGGTAAAACGTCATTGCCGACTCGTGTTGCGACAGGATTGGTCGAATCTAGACCAATAACGAATATTGCACAAACCGTTGAGTATAAATGAGCAGCAAACCTACTAAAAACCATTTATTATTTAACGACCATAAAAATTATATTTATATTAATGATGTCTCCAAAGTTCAGCAAATTTTTCACATAAAAATACAGTGCAACCTTGGTATACGACCTTAATCCATTCCTGATGTTTGGACTTATACCAAATTGGATGTATACCAAACCAACCTTTCCCATAAGAAGTAATGTAAAATTGATTAATCCGTTCTCATGTAAAAAAATGGCTAGCTTTAAACACCTCACTTTCCTGGATAGTTCCTGCTTGATTTTTCATGAGATCAGCATGTATCTTTTTAGCTTTCTCGCAAATAATTTCTTCCGAGACGATGTCGCCAGCACACTGTTTTTCAGTTATCCAAAGCAAAAGCAATTTCTCAAAATGATCTAATGTCTTTGATCTCTGTTTAGAAATTGATTTAACCCCTTTTGCAATGTTAGCAGATTTAATAATGTCTTTATTTTTCGCAATTGTCAATATTGTCGTTCTTGGAATACGGTATGTAACAGTTAAATCTCGAACACTTGTACCATCTTCATATTTCTCAATAGTCTTCTTTTTTCAGTTCCATTGTGATTCTAGTCATTTTTTTTTATAGTTTTCTGTAGCTTTTCACTTGCCTTTTTGCAATTCATGATTAATAAAAATAATAAAATTTTACTTACAAATTAAAATCAGAAGAGATTTAACAAAGTTATAAACTGTGGCACTGCGAACGTCTAGTCTGGCCTAGTACACCGATAGTGCTACTTGTTCATAGATGGCGCGTATAATTGAATTAAGTCGTATACCAAACAAAAGTTGTATACTGAGCAAAATTTGTTTCGTGCAAACAGGACGTATTCCGAATTAGATGTATTCTAAAGCAGACGTATACCAAGGTACCACTGTAATTTATCAGGAAACACGTGCCCCCCCCGTTCAATGAGCCGCTTCATGACAAAAACAAGTTTAAGCAACGGCATCGTCAAACGATGCACACTCGGTAAGTAATCCAACAATTTTTTGTTTATAGCATAGTTTATATGGATTATTCCCAAGAAATTATACTTGATTTGGAAATGCTGAGTCAAATTAGTCTAGAATTGATTAATTTTATGGAAGAAAACCTTTCAAACAGCCGTAGTCCGTAAACTGCATATGTGCCAAGCTGTGATTGGCTTATGTATTTAAGGATTCCTACAACACGAAATTCTTATAAAGTGGAACGTATCTACCGCATTATAGGGGGGGTTGACTGTATTCTATTGATTGGCATACATTGCATACTTCTTGGATAATGACTGACATAATTGTAATATTTTAAAATGGTAGCATTCATTTTGAAAGAAAAATGCAACAACTGTTACATTTTTCTTCTTTTTTTACTTTCTTTATACACAGTTATATATATTTTCAAATAAATTTATTTACTAGCAAAAGCTTAACAAATGTTATATCCAGTTATAGCTAGAATAATATTAGTGCTAAATTTTTTAAGGAAATATGATGCATATCTAACCAGTTATGTAGTCTCCCTTTTTCTTTTTCTTTCTCTTCTTTTTTATCTTGTTTTCTTTCACAAGATTCTTCAGTCTAATCAACTCACGTAATTTACGTGGAATTTCTTGAACTTCTTTTGGAGGAAGATTTACAGCATTTGGTTTCCTAAAATAATTTATTGGTAAAAATTAAATTTAGGTATTTATTATACACATCATTTGGGTATAAATTTGTTGGATGGTTGGTTAGGTTTGGGATGTATGGTACAAGGGTCTTAGTAAGCCAAAAAGTACCAGGTCTAGGCATTTGGGTATTTGAATATTCTTTTGGTTGTTTTAAGAATCCATAAATCTTTCTATTGTATATTCCATTTAGAGCTCAAAATATAGGTTTTTTGCTTGAAGATAGGCCATAATAGATTAAATTTGTCCATTGTCAGCTAGTAACATACAAAGAACTTTGTTGTCACCAAGGAATATTTATTGTTGGAAATAATCTCTGCTTGTTTTATATTGGGGACAGGTTAGTAGTATGTGTTGAACCATAAGTGGAGTATGAGAAGGTGAGCATATTAATTGTAAATTTGGATATTCTTCATTATCAGACAGCTGTTTGAGTCACATGTGACCACTCTTCAGTCAAGCAAGTACAATTTCTTCTTTTCAATTTTTCTGCTGGCTAATTGTCCATTTTGTTAAGTCTGGTTTCATAGTGTGTAGTTTGTTATTTAGCTGCTTGTCCTACTCCTCTTGCCATTGTCATACATGTATTTGTTTTTATGGCTGTATAAATCTATGGCTATGGTCAAAACATTCTTGCCTGATTACAGTTTGTTTGTTTTGTGAGTTTGTCAACTGTTTCATTTCCTTGGATTCCTATGTGACCAGGCAGCCAAGTAAAAAACTATAGCATTTCTTGTGTGGTTTTACTGTCACAAAGTATAAATTTGTATATACTGCATATTTATTATATACAGGATACAAAGTAAAGGTCTTATACACCCACAGAACTGACAAACATAAACAGCTAGTCGTGAACATAAATTCATGGTAAAGTGACTATGCGCTACAAGATGTAACTGTTTGCAGCACCCCTAGTGGTAAAATTCTGAAGTTAGCAGTTCTATCTCAAAAATTATGCACAATACAGAAAAAAGTTAATTACAATTACAAAGTTGTAGAGCACGACCGATTTAAATTAGTACGAAGGGGCATCTTGCATACACGAATACCATGGATAGAAAACTTGGAATGTTAATGTGCATATCAAGCCAATATTGTAAAATGTGTATTTCTCACATGTTCATACATGTGATCTCATTCATTTCTCATGCATTTATAACATGTATATATCTCATTTTCCTGTCTTCAAGCTACACTCATTACTGTATCATATGTTGTATGTCGCATAGTAGTTCTCAGAGCCAGCCCTACCTTAGGGTGAACGGAGCAGCCGTTCCAGGCGCTAAGTCCTAGGGGGTGCCTAAGTAGTAAAGAAAATTAAAGGGTATAGATTAGGGACAACCAAGGGGGTGCCATAATAGGATCTTGTTCCATCCTAAAACTTGCCTCGGGCCGGTACTGATAGTCCTTATACACATGCAGTGTATAAGGACAACTATGCACCTTGTATACACAAATTGATTGTAACTTTTATAGAATAACAAGTAGGAATTACTTTTGGATAAACGCTGTGCATTCATATCTACCTAAACAATTATGTAAAAGGGTAAGATTTACCCTCTGAATGAGAGGGTCGCCACCTGCAAAGGGTAGCCCCTTATGCGAACAATAAATGTCTAATGAATCAACCCCTACACGCGACTCTTCCCAAGATATAAGCCCCTGAAAATTTGCTTACATCATTTCCAGTCACGTGACACTACGGTCAAAATGGAGGCTATCGCACAAAAAAAAATTTAATGCGCGCTCACGAACACCTTCCTTAGGTCACTCTCCTCTCATGCTTCCTGCTCTGTCTTCGTTGCCACTGTCTGTCCCTTCTGCACTGGCCTGTGGTCCATGTCACCTGCCTGAAGTCATATGTAGTTGCCATCTATTGCCTCTAAATACAACTATATACAGTAATACGCATTATATACGCTGGAAGAGGAGATCGGATCGGAGGTCCGGGTAGCGTAACTGGCAACGCATCTGCACGGTAAGCAGGAGTTGTGGGTTCGAGTCCCGCTCCGGGCCGATTTTTTCTCCCAGCGGTTCCAAATTATTTAAATTAATTAAAATTATTTATAATTATTAATATTAATAAGAGATGGCGCCTAACGCTTACCTCTAGTACCAAATTGATTACGTAATTTATTTAATAATTAGCATAAAACTAGCCCGATAGATTTTCGGCAGTCTGTTGGTTGTAGCTATATTATATATCGGGTTGGAGATGTTTGTATATATATTACGCCTTGCCGGGGCTTGCGATGGCCGGTTGAGAGCC